>NC_133663.1:194342571-194642571 GCF_037893015.1 Macrotis lagotis
TTACCAAATATGTTCATGATTTTCTTCAACTGTCATTTCTTTTCTCAATTTTTCCTCTACCTCTCCTACTAGATGTTCAAAATCATTTTTTGAGCTACAACATGGCCTGAGATCAATTCAATTTTTTTCCTTGGAGGCTTTGGATGTAAGTGAATTGACTTTGTTACCTTCTTCTGAGTGTGTATTTTGACCTTCTATATTACCACAGCAACTTTCTATAGTCAGAATATTTTTTTCTTATTGCTCATTTTCCCAGTCCATTTCTTGACTTTTAACTCTGTTAAAAATAAGGATTTGCTTCCAGGATGGAGGGCATACTGTCCCAAACTTCAGGGATTTTGTCTAGCTGTTTTCTCTAGGGATCTGTAAGTTTTTAGTTCTTTACAGGTAGTATGATCTAAGAAGAAGTGTTTACTACTATTTTTTGACTTATGATTATTGAATGTGGTCTTTGAATTACCACAAGCTCTCTTTCTGCTCTGGAACTATGGCTAAAAATTGGTGTCCTAGTGCTTCTCCTTGCCTTGGAACTGCCACCCAGCCCTGTGACCCAGATCTGAGAAGGGGTAAAGAAACAGAGTTGTGTCTCAAGGATAGCAAAGAGACCACTGTAATCTCCTTCTGACTAGATGTTCAACACCCTTACCATCTGTGGGTTGAGAGCTCTGGAAATGGTTGCTGTCACTGCTTGTTCAGTGGCTCTCAAGGCCTGCTTCTGGTTTACTAGGCTTGGGGCTGTGTTGGTGGGGCTTGAACTGGACTTTTCTCCACTCTCATCCAGATGAGACAGATCTTTTCTGCTGACCTTCTAAGCTGCCTTAGGTTGGAAAATTGTTTCACCCTGTCTTTCTCTAGAATTTGTTTAGTTATATTTTTAAGTATTGGGGGGAGTTTAGGGGAGAACTCAGGTGAGTCTTTGCCTTGTTTCACTAACTTCAGGAATATCCTATTATTAGAAATTCTCATATAAACTGAAAGGAAATCTATCGATGATTATATTTCAAAAGATAAATTTAAAGAAAGTGACTACATACAGTTAATTTTGACTTAGAAAGGACTAAAGGAGAACTAGTAATTCACCTACTAATTAAAGAAGGATGAAACATAAGGATATCTATAAAGGGATAGGATTCAGTTTTCTAAAAGAACATTTTTGGGATTAAAACTTGACTAAAGATGGCAGATTGGAGGCAAGTTAGATGAACTCACCCATCATTTCTTACCAAACCATGTTGAAAAATGCCTCATATCAAATTTTGGAGCATCAGAATCAACAAAAGTTTTTTTCCAGCCTATAAAAATCTAGGAAGTCAGCAGGTGAAGATTACAACTGCAGGTTGGAAGCACAATGCAGTGACAGCAACAATTGTAGCACAAACAAAAGAAGTGGGGACTTTCAGCTTAGAGACAGTAAAGGAGACAGACAACTGGTCAGAAAGAGATTAGAGTGGACCCTGTGCAAGTACTAGGCAAATGTGAAACTGATTGGCATCTCTATTTATATACAGTTCTGGGTGCAAGTTCCAGAGTGAAAAGGAGTTCTGGTGATTGTTCACATGAAACTGGGGTTCTAGATACAACGTTTGGCCAAGAAAATGTTTACACTTGTGTTGGCTGAGGACTAAAGGGGTAAAGACCAGAATGAGAACCAGAAGAGTGACCATATCTCTCCCAGTATCATATCACCTTGGAAGCACCAAAAACTTTCAGACCCCTTAAACTATCTCTGAAAATAGTAGTTTAAAAAGTCTCAAATGTTCAACAGTGCCTTCCCATCCAAGGTGAGCAGAGCCAAGATTTAATATTAAGTTCCAAGTCAAGAAATGAGTAAATAACAACATCATAAAATAATTTGGCCATTAGACGTTGCTATGATGGCAGAAAAGACCAAGACATAAACTCAGAAGAAAATAACAATTTGAAAACAGCTATAGACAAATTCTTTCTTTTTCTTTTTTCCTGTATTGGCATTTATTATTTCAGGTCAACAACTGATGTGTGTGGGGTTATGGGGAGGAGGGCAGAGACAGTCGCCAGAGCCTCTTCTCTGGCTCTGCTCCAGTGGGGTTGATCATGATTTCTGAGCCTTGGTCCAGGGCACATAACAAGAAGGTCTGGGGGTGGGTGGAGAGTTAGGAGAACAGCAAGGGGGCCAGTTACATAGCCAGCCAAAGGTTAGGCTGGGCTTCTTGGGTCTGTAGCCCTGCTTCCTTTTTATGAAATTGAAGTATAGAAGTCTGACAAGTTCCTTCCTTTGTATTTCAACTTTTCAAAAACATTCTTGCACTTAAAGACTCTGTGCTAAAGAATTCTTTCATTGCCTCTCTATCTTCTTGTATTTTGCTTCTGGTTTCTTTGAATATACATCCAACTTGTAGGTTGCTTGTGCCAGGGCTGCTACTTGCTCCTCAACTAAAGTGATCTGATCCAGATAAGGCTGAAGTGCAGCATAATTCTGGTTTAAGTCTTTTTGGTTTCTACTTATGTTTACTGTAATGTCTTTTTTTTCCAGATACTACAAGTTGGTCAGTTTGTTCATATTTTCCAGCAGTTTACAGTCTTTGCTGGTGGCAGTCAGCTCACTTGTCAGGTACATGGCCATTTTGGAGAATATGTCCTGGCACAGGTCCATAATGTCTACCTCAGGGAAGGGAGGGAGAGGATAGAGAAGGGGGGGATGGGGAGGGGAGACTGAAGGGAAAAGAGGAGAGGAAGAAAAGAGAGGGAAGAAAAAGGAAAAGTATAGACAAATTCTTAAAGAAAGATGCTGATTGAGGTCAAACACCAAAAAAGAATTTCCAGGGAAGTTAAAGAGATAAGAGTGATGGAGGAAAAAATTGAGAAAAGAAATGAGAGTGATAAAAAATAATTATGAAGAAAATAATACCTTAATAAAAGAACTGACTGAAGGAAAAAAAGATGTACAAAAATTCACTGAAAATAGCTCATTTTAATAGTAGGGTAGTTAAATAGAAAAGGAATTATAAAAATGCACTGAAAAATAAAAACTCCTTAAAAAATCCAATGAAGATGTACAAAATCTCACTAAAATAATTCCTTGGTAATTTGAATTAGGTAAATGAAATTTAATATCTTTAAGATGCTTCAAGAAACTATTAAAAAAAGTCAAAAGAATGAAAATATAGAAGAAAATGTGAAAACTTATCAGAAATATAATTGACCTGGAAAATGAATTGAGAAAATTTAAGCCTTATTGGACTACCTTTAATCCATATTCAAAGAAAGAGACTACATATCATATATTTAAGAGATCATACTAAATCTTATTATTCAGCAGGTAAAATGAAAATTGAAAAAATGAAAACTCCCAGCAAAATTATAGCCAAATTACAGAGTTCTTAAGTCAAAAAAGTAAATACTTGAAGAAGTTTGAAAGAAAAAAATTCAATTATCATGGATCCACTGTTATTATCACCCAAGATTTAGGAGATTCCATGACAAAGGAGAAGAAGGTTTGGGATTTGATATTCCAGAAGACAATGGAGCTAGGGTTACAACCAAGAATAGCCTACCAAGTCAAATTGAGTATAGTCCTTCTAGGAGAAAAATGAATATTTAATGAAATACAGGACTTTTAAGCATTTTTTTGAAGAAAGGACCTGAGCTGAATATAAAATTTGATACTCAAATACAAGACTCAATGAAGATTCTCAATAGAGTTAAACTCTATGTTGCTAAGTGGGAATATGACACATGATGTAACTCCAAAGATCTTTATCCTTCCTTGGGTAGTTAAAATTAGTTAACATAGACAGAGAATGGATCTGAACCAACTATATAGGAATGATCTCCCCAAAAATGAAAGGGTGAGAAAAGGAGTAATACTGAGACAAGAGGGAAGAGGCAAATTAAGGAAAATTTTCTCACATGAAAGAGATACAAAAGGAAAAGCTTTTACAATGGAAGGGAAAATGGGGATGATGATTACCAATAATGCTTGAACCTCACTCTCATTAGAATTGGCTCAAACCTGATTAATGATTTCCCATTAGGGAAATAGCAAGGTAAGGGAATCAAATAAAGGGGGGGATGGATGATTAAAAGGAGGCAGTAGTTAGAAGCTAATTTGACCTTGAGAAAGAATAGGCTAAAAAGTGAAAAAAAGGAAAAGAAGAAAATAGGATAAAGCAAAATAAAGTTATCACTCATAACTGTGAACATGAATGTAGTAAGTTCATCCATAAAGTTCAAACATAATATAGAAAGTATTAGAAATCAAAATCCAAAAATATGTTGTTTACAAGGGACACACTTAAAACAGATAGATGCACACCGAATTAAACCAAAGGACTAAAGCAGAATATAATATGCTTCAGCTGACTTGTAGTAATCAAGATATCAGACAAAGCTTAAGCAAAAATAGATCTAATTAAAAGGAATATTAAAGAAAACTCCATTATGTTAAACATAGACAAAGATGTAATATTAAAAAATTACAGCAACTTTCTCTGATAAAGTCCCCTTTCTTGAATATATTTTTAAATAATGAATCCAATCTCTATTTGATAATGCAGTAGTATCAATAAAAGTTATCAAATGTATTTCTAAGCATAGAATTTAGTTAAATTTATAAAAGATAAGAGGCATTCCCCAATGGATAGTCCAAGGATATGAACAGGAAGTTTTTAGCAGAAGAAATAAAAGTTATCTATAGTTATATAAAACATTATCTATACTTCTATGTATTACAGAATGGCAAAGTAAAATAACTCTAAGATATTATGTCACACCTATCAGAAATGAAAATGATGGAGGGTATGAGGGAAAATATATACATTAATAGGGAACTGAGCCATCCATTCTAGAGAACAATTTGGAATTATTTTCCAAAAGATATAAAGCTGTGTTTGTCCTTTGACCCAGTAATACCACTACCAGGTCTATACCCCAAAGAGACCAAAGAAAAAGAAAAATACACTTAACATGTATAAAAATATATGCATAATATGCACTTACATGTAAGTGTATATAAATATATTTAGATGTATAAAAATATAAAAAAAAATATTGTCACAAAGAATGGAAAATCACAGGGATACTCCTCAATTAGGGAATGACTTGACAAGTTATAATATATGATTGGGATGGAATACTATTGTATTATGGTAAATTAGTGAGATGGTTTCAGAAAAAAAGGCAAAATCTATATGAATGATGCAAAGTGCAGTGAATTAGGATTGGAAGATCACTGTGTACAATATTAATAATGTTGTAATGATAATCAGCTGTGAAAAATTTGGCAATTCTGATAAAAAATGATCTAAGATAATTCCAAACAACTTACTTTGAAAAGGCAGCTAAGTGGCACAGTGGATAGAGTACCAGATCTAGAGTTAGGAAGATTCATTTTCCTGATTACAAATATGGATTCAAGCACCTACAAGTTGTATAATGTCCTTGGCCAGTAACTTAACCCCTAATTTGACTTATTCCTCATCTATAAAATGAACTGGAGAAGAAAATGGCAAGCTATTCTAGAATTTTTCCTTAAGACAGCCTAAAATGGGGTCATGAAGAATTGAAACCAACTGAAAAATGACTGAAACAACATGGTGAAAAAATGCTATCCACCTCCAGAGAAAGAACTGATGTGCAATTTATCTCATTTTATTTTTGAAATAATGCTAATATAGAATTGCCTTTTTATTTTACATACATAATTGATATCATAGTGCTTGCCATTTCTATGGTTGTTGGGGGGGGGAGAAAATTTCCAACTCAAAATGTAAAAAAGAAAAAAAGAAAAAGAATTCTTTTTTTAAAAAAATATTTTGGAGTCTTTTGGTTGTAGAGTAGTGATATAATCTTCTAAAGTAAATAATCACAGCAAATTTGCTAAGTAGGCAGTACTCAAGGGGGAAGAACTTTTCTAATGAGCAGATGCATTTCAGTTACTATTAGTATACATTAGTTTTTCTGGAACATGTCTCAAGCAACAAGCAACAACTAATTCTTTCTAATGTATCTGTGTGTGTGTGTGTGTGTGTTTGCATGTATGTGTTTTGTTGTTTATATACACTCATATGAATCTGCATTTGTTTAACTCACATAAATCTAAAACACATTATACATAGACCTCCAGAGATATGGCAGGGTGCCAAGAAGCAGAGTGTGACATAGAGGACAGGGAGCTGGCCTCAATGTGAGATTTAACTGGGTTCAAGTTCTAGTTTTGACACCTACTGGCTATGTGACTCTGGGCAATTTGTTCATCTCAGTGTCCTGGGAAACATTCTAAGAATATCAATTGCAGAGAAAGTGCCAATCTTCATTAATTGAAGGAATTTCCTATAAGAATCAAATCACAGGTCAGGTCCCTATCCATGCTTAACAGGTTTTTAAATCTAAGAGCCTTTGAGATTTGAGACCTGGGAAAAGCCAAGACTAAAATATTTTCTCTTACTCTAACCACAAATGAATGCCACCTCAACCACAAACTGACATAGAAACTTTCCTGTTACCAACCACTATAACCTCAGTTATGTCTTCTTCAAATTGAGTTCAAGCCCAAATGACACTGTTCTAGATACATGGATCTATCAGTGATATGGTAGAGAAATAATCCATAGGAGATTAGAAGTAAAATAGATGTGAGGATATGAGGGTAACATTTGGGTCTAGAATCCTTAGTAAACAATAATTCATTAAAAAAAAGACAAATACAGACAAAATGAAAAAGTGTATGGTTTTGGAAATGTTTCAGTTCTATTTCTAGCTGTGAGACAGTAACCTAAGACATGATTATCAGGAAACTATTTTTGGTTAAAATCACATATTTTACATATTACATATCCATGAAAAACCATATAGTAATGAGCTTAATGTTCATGGGATACAAACATTGGGATATTCATTCATATTTTATACTCTTAGGAGGTGGAGTTAACTTAATGAACCTCCCTATATTTAAATGAGGCATACACACTCTCTTAGGAGTGTAATTTTTGCACATCTACCTAAATAGGTCTTTTTTTTTTTAATTCTGGGAGTTAATTAGCAAACCGTGCTCTCCTATTAATGCCCCTCACCCCTACTACCTATACTTTCAATGCTATAGATGAATTTTATCATAGTTTACAAAGTTCTACATTTTTCTTACCTCTACAACTTTGCTCATATTACTCTTTAAATCTAGATAATCCATCCACTCTCACTTCTTCATCTATTATATTTTTTGATCTTCACTTAAAATCATCTCTAATATTAAACAACGTTGAGTAAAAGACTTCCATTATTTTCCATTAAGTAATGAATAACTCCTGAGACCATATTTAACATTTTTTCAACTCTTTAATATACTTATGCCATGCAAGAGATGATAGTTATGTGTTTCTACCTGAAGGACAAACAACATCTTAGTGCTAGACATTAAGTTCCATGAGTTCTAGGATCTCTGAAATATAACACAACATATAGTTTTAATGAATGAATGGATTCATATAGTGTATAAGCTGATTTCAATATCATTTTTAAGATGGATTGATTCCTCTTTCTTGAAGATTTTTGTTCAATAGAAGGAAAAAAATTGTTTACAAGAGGGAAAGGAATAGGTTTCTCCCAGAATTCTGTCAAAACTACATTGTTCACATTATTAATAACAAAAATAAAGAAAAAATACATGTGATCTTAGAGTGCATTAAGATTGGCATCATATATAGAATGAGGGACATAATGACTCTATTGTAATTTGTCCTGAGAAGACCACACCAAAAATACTGTATTCACACTAAGTACCATATTTTGGGAAATATTTATTGAAAAATTGGAATATCTCTGTGCCAACCAAGATGGAGACAGATCTCAAGGACTATGTTTTATGAAGAACAGGTGAAGATAGTGGAGATTCAGTTTGAGGAGAAGAGAAAATATATAAGAATTTAATTCTTAGGCATTTGAAGTCATGTAGAAGAGTACTTAGATTTTTTTTTACTTGATTCCAGAAAGCAGGTGAAAATTATGAAGAGGGAGAGTTTGGCTCCATGTAATTAAAAATTTCTGAATTATTAGAGCTGCTCAATTATGCAATGGATTGCCTCCAGAGGGTGAATTTTCTGGAATATTATTTATCAGGCATGGATTCGATTTGATGATTTGAGAAGACCCTTCCAACCATGAGATTTTGTGTTTCTTACAAGACATTGTGGTGAAGTTGCAATGACATTGGGCTCTGAATGGCAGGACAGAAATAGGAAAGTAGCTTGAGGGGACAGCAGGGTCAAATCAAGGTTTTAATGATAGAGAAGGTAAAATATGATTATCATTATTATCACTAAGCATTTCATAAAGGATTTTGTGCCTGTTTCTCTACTTGCTGGTTTCTTCTAAACATCTTTCTTTTCCCTTAGGGATATAAAAAGAATCTAGAATTATGTCTTCATTCTTGAAGATGGGAGTTATAAGCCCAATATCCATCTTCATTCTCAAATTCTTGTCATCTCTATCCCTTAAGCAGGTATGAAGAATGGAGAAATCAGATCTCTTCCAATAAGGAAAGTAATTCAATTTGAGTCATATATCTTATTTGAGGATGAAGAGGGTCACACTGAATGGAAAGATAGAGAAAAGAGGGTAAGGACACTTGGAAGGGGTAGATGAGAATGATACCTAAAGCCTGGATGGACAAAATTATGTTTTAAGCAAATGCTAATTGCTTTGTAAATACATACATTTATATATTATATTATTGAATCAATTGAATCAATTTGAGAATCAATGTTGAGAAAGACACCAAATAATGAAACAAACTATTAAATAATGCAAGCATTTACTTATCTATTTTGGTACATATTTCTGACAGAATTTAACACTTTTCTCTCACTCTTCTGCTTTATGCTCCACAGTATATTACATATCCATTTTGATTAGTTATTTACACTACTAATTACTTACCTCAATTAGACTTTTTTTCTAATTAGTCAGAGACATTATTTCCCTGATTAAACTGGCTTTAAGTGTAAAGAGGGATATTCTTTCTCTGATTTTTAACTCCAACCATACATATCGTGTCATATGCTCTTTCTTAGAACCAGGGTCATATTCTGAAGAGTTCAGATCTGCATACTTTACTTTCCAGTATCCATATAGAATAAGACTCTTCCATTTAAATAAACATCAGAATTTTAGGAAAAATTGAAGTTTATTATAGTTACCATAATTTTCCAAGTCACCTAAACCCAAAAGCTTAGACCAGGTATTTTTAATCTTGAGTCTATGAACTTTAAACAAGAATTTTGGTAATGAATCTCAATGTGACTGGCTTGTGATCCTACCATTTTCTTTTTATATATTTTCTAACACATTTTTGTTAAAAAAAACACTTTCCATTGATCTTCCAGCATGTTTCAGTTGAAAAAAATTCCAGATTTATAATCATAATAGAACTAAGTCTGAATTGCAGAGGTCTTTTTTTAGTATCATAAAAAAGTATATCCAGTTCAAATTTTTAAATTCAATTAATTAATTAATTCAATTAATTTTTAATTAAGATTCTTAATTTTGTAAATGAGGCTCAATGAGGTTAAGTGACTAGCCCAATAATACAAAGGTAGTATGTTGTCAGTGGTTAGCTTTGAATCTAGGTCATTTGAACACATAGATAACACAATTTCTACCATCTGACAATGCTTTTATTATATTAGCTTTAAGACTTTATACATGTAAACTTTATAGATCCAATTTTTCTTATCTGTAAAATGATAGACTTGGATTGTTCTGAGATGATACTACTTTTCTTTCACTTCAGAAGACTGACTTTACAAGCCATTCACTTAGCACAATGCCAGTCATGTGATAAACCCTTAATGAATGTGTGGATTGAATGGCTATTGATTATGGCTTATCAAGGCAGGTAAGTTTCCCTTTGGCTTTATGTCTTAATTCAGGTATTATCAGTTAGTATCTCTTTTCCTGATTCTTCTCAGATAATTGGGAGATGCAATTTATGAATGTACATTATCTTCAACTTGGGAAAATAAAAACATTATGTTGAATTTTCTTTAGAGGTAATAGTATCTACCCTAATAATGATCTTTTGGGAAGAATAAGCAAAGAGAATTAATAGTATCTCAGAAGCAATAAAAGCAATATTTGATAAGGAAAAACATTTATTAAATATTTATCTGTTGTCAGGAACTGAGTACAAGGATAAAAATATCAAAAGCAAGACAGGCTTTAGACTCAAAAAGTTTATATATTAATAGAGGAAGAAAATAGAGAAATAGAGATAGACTTAACTTCACATATTAGATAGCTAAAGATAAATCATCTCTATTTCTAAAACATGCATACATACAATATTATATATATCACTTCTCCCTGACCAATACATATATAGACATAAATAAATAAATTTTATACACACACACACAGATATAAATTAGGGTACTATTAGTATAACAAAATAATGATAGCTTGTATCTACATAATGTTTAATTTTTTTACCAAACATTTCACAAGTATGAGCTCATTTAATCCTTACAATAACTCTGGAAGCTAGATGCTAAGAACTAATTATTTAACAAAAACTGATGGAAAAACTGGAAAGCAGTTTAGCAGAAACCATGTTTAGAGCAACATCTCATACCTATGTCAAGATAATGTAAAAATGGGTTTTTCATTTAGACATAAATAGTGATACCATTTGCAAATTAGGCGATAATGGGGATAAGAGATACAAACAACAAATTGAAGAAGATCAAGGGAAATAAAATAGACAATTTTGATTAAATAAAATAAAAAGGTTTTGACACAAAACCAATGCAACAAAAGATTAGAAGGAAAACAAGAAACAGGAGAAATTGCAGAAAATTACTTTCATAACACTCATTTCTCAAATGTGTAGGGAATGAAATTAAATTTATAAAAAGGAGAGGCATTTTCCAAATGATAAATGGTCAAAGAATATGAATAGATGATTTTCAGAAGGAGAAACCAAATCAATAGTCATTTGAAAATGCTCTAAATTACTAATAATTAGAAAAATATAAATTGAAACAATTCTGAAGTAAGACCTTACATTATCAACAGAAAAGGATAATGGCAAATGTTGAAGGGTTTGTGAAAAAAATAAGTACACTTGTTGGTGGAGTTGTGAACTGGTTCAATCATTCTAGAGAACAATTTGCAGCTTTGCATAAAATGATTATAAAACTGTATATATCATTTGACCCAGTAATACCACTTATAGATGCATATTCCAAAGACATTAAAAGTGAAGAAATGAACCTTATATATAAAAATATTTGAATCAGCTCTTTTTTTTGTTGGGACAAAGAAGTAGAAATTGAAGGATGATCCACAATTGGGGAATGACTAAGTTTGGTATATAATTATGATAGAATACAATTGTAGTGTGAGAAATGATGAATGGGATCTTTAAAAACAAAAACAAAAAAAACACAAACAAAATACAACCAACTAACTTGGGATGACATATTTGGACTGATGCATAGTTAAGTGAGTAGAATCAGAGACTGCACATAAAAGCAGAAATATTTGGTAATGATAGTCCTCTTTTAAAGACTTAACTATTCTGATGAATATAATGATACATTACAATCTCAAAGAACTCATGATGAAAAACACTATTCACATTCATAGAAAGAACCGATGAATTCTGAGGGCAGAGTTCATAATTTTAAAATCATCATTTTACAGTTTTCTTGATTTTCTTTTGCAATTTGCCTATCTGCAAGTATATTTTGCAGGTCTTCACATGGAAAATAGTATCACATTGCTGCTTATTCAACAGGTGGGAAGGAAACTGGGGAAGGGGAGAATATTTGAAACAATATAAAAAAAGAATAATAAAAATCACAATTGTGAAATTTTTAACAGACAGAATAAAACATCAAAAAATAAAATTAAAACAAATAAAAATTATAATTTTGAAAGATAGAGGCTATTATTATTATTATTATTATTATTATTACCATTTTACAAATGAGAAAACATACTGAGAGAGGTTAAATAGTGAGCTTAAAGTCATACTGCTAGTAAATATCTGAGGTCAAATTTGAACTCCGGTCTTTCTGACTCCACATCCAATCATCTATTCACTAGGTCACTTAACTGCTCAAAAGACTGATAAATGAGAGAGCATGGAGAATGAAGAAGTGGCCAAAATTGCTTTAGTATTCATTGCTCTATCTCCTCTGAAAATCCATAATTGTCTCACAATTATTAGAAAGTTAATTGCATATGTCTTGATTCCAATTACTGCAACTAATAAACCCTGTGATGCCATTATAATGTTAGAATTCTCCTTGAATAATTCCATTGGGTCAGAGCTAATTATGTTTTATATAGTTATAAATTATAATAAATAATATAACATGTAAATAAAATATATCTTATAATATATAAATTCTAAAATATAATATTATGAATTAGATACATGAGACCACTTCACAGGATCCATTATTGTATAAGTCACATTCTATACTGTCTTGGAATATTTCTTGGATTCATTACCTCTTCATGTCTTGAATGGGTTGTTCAGGGAAGACTAGAACCTCTGGTATCGGGGTTTGCTGAGTCATTTCCAGAGCTGCTCATCCATGCTATCTGCCAACAACTTTCACTTGTGATTCCAACAAGCTGTAGCAGGCACAGTGGCCACTTCTCAATACACCATTTTGGCAAATGACTTAAATCAAACTGAGGGCAACCGACAGGCCTCAAAACTATCAGTGAATTAGGATGTCTACTCCATTTTGTGAAGATGTACCCTGGTAGGATGGACAAATGCTAACTATTTGTTCCAATAGCCATGAAGATGACTGAAACAGGCACTGTGGAGCAATTAGGGCTTGACCAGACATTGAAGACACTAAAGTTATCCACTGCATCCTGGATCATTGCCAGTCATCCTGACATTTGTTCTGCATTATGATTGTGTGTAGCTCTTTCTCACTTAGATACCTGAATATAGTACAAAAATGGGATAACTCCTAGGATTTGGTTGATCAACATAAAGGTGTCAACTATAATACAAATTACTTGACTCTAGAGATTCAGATGACCATCTTCCTTGTCACAATGCTAGGGAGTTTACTAAGGTGAATTGTCAGTTACATGAAAACAAGCACAGATCCTAAAGGCTGGCAGGAATTCTTATTTCTTGCCATTTGAAGTCAATTGATGTTTCAGAAAGGCATATTGCTAGAGACAAACCAGTAGGCCAGCATGCCATTACAAATGTAGTTCTTTCGATCTGGCCTAATGGCCTCATCTTCTGCCTGAAAAATATAAAATACCCATTAAAATACATAAAATTACACTCTGGAATAATTTTAATATGGTAAAATCTATAGATGAAATAAATGAAAATGAAATTCTGCTACTATCTCCTTTGAAAGACTTGAAGTTTGGTTCTATGAAAATTCCTAGGACAAAATGCATATACACACACCATTTTTGTTCTACAAAATTCTATTTACCCAAATTTATTGACTTTAGAAAATGTGGAGAAGTCAGGTTCATTATTAAATATTGTGTTAGAAAGAACTATTTCCATTACACTGACACTTGATGGAAGTGATAAATGTGGTAAATTTTCAGGAGAGAAGAAACTAAGGAGGTGAGAAAGTGAAGCATGCATTTGTCTCTGGAGGATGTATAACAAAGGTTTGGTAGATAAAACTAGAAAGATAGATTAGGGATTTAAACTCAATATTTGAAAGGGGTCTTGGCATGCAGACACTTCTGAAAATATCAGGAAAAGATGACATATTGAGTAACTGTTATGGACTCATATGTTTCAAGGGCTGCTCATCCTCAAAAATCAGATTGATACTTTATACCGAGTACATACTTCATGTACTGCAGTTTCATTTATATAGAAAAACTGCCTCTGCAGACACAGTTCACAACCCATGTAGACCGTAGTGAATGGTCTTCTAGGGTGATTGGAGTTTAAAAACACTCCACTTTCTGTTGATCCTAATCAAGAGACTTCCAGAAACTGTGTAGGCTATTGCTCTGTTGACGGATGCACATTCTATCTATCCCAAAAGAGCTTCTAATAGTTAAATTTCAAAAGTTTAAGTATTTATAAAGTAACTATTATATTTTTAATATTATGTTAGGTGTTATGAGGGAAACAAGGAGTACAAATATACATATATATGAATATGCCTCTATGAATTATATAACATATATATATATATATAATATATATTTGACTTAAAACTGAGAGGTCTTGAGGACATACAGTCCAATGCCCTCAATCTACATAGAATGAAACTTTACCTCTCTTCTTAGGGTAGAAAAAAATGATATGAAAGAAAAAAAATCAGAGAACAATAGAAAACTATACATTTTTCATATTGGACACTTAAATACATATTGAATTAAATGATGAACAAGATCAAGAGTTAAAGTAATAATGGATAAATAACTATGTGAAGTAAAATATTTATGCTGACAAAAGAGTAAGTCAATCAGGATTGGAAGAAAAGAGCATTATAATATTAAAGCTTGTAATCAAAATATAACATATTTACACTATTAAATAGATATTGACTTTTATAACATTATATAACAAGATTTATTGACCCAAGGTAAATATTGGCTGATAAGAATTTGAGGTCAATTACCTCCAGGGACAATAAATCTTTAGAAGTCATGACATGACAAATATATTCAGGAGGTAGTATATTATGCCAGAATATATAAAATCCAAGGTATTCATTAGAAATATCTGGAAATCTCTTTATTATAACCATAAAAATCAACATGTGACAATTACTGTGTTTGTTATTAATATTTTATTTTTTTTCCATAATTACCTGGCAAAAATTTTTAGCATTCATTTCTACATTTTTAATTCCAAAGTTTTCTCCCTCCATCCCTTTCTCTCCTCCTCTCTTCTATAATTGGTAAGCAACTTGATAAAGGTTATACATGTGCTATTATGTAAGACATATTTCCATACTAGTCACAGTTGTGAAAGAAGAAACAGATAAAAAAGGGAAAAACACTAAAAAGAATAAAGTGGAAAAAAGTGCTTTCATTTGCAATGAGTCTGTCATTTCTTTATCTGGATGAGGATAACATTTTCCTTCATAAAATTTTGTGTCATGATAACATGATAAATGATACTCTGTGTACTTAATAGCATGATAACCTGATACATCATGAGTCCTTCATACTTTTCTTGGATCATTGTATAGCTGACAAGGGTTGAGTTGGATCCATAGCTGGATCATTCACAGTCTTATTTCTTGCCATTAGTGCTTCTATTTTCCCACATCTTCCAATCCTGATTGATTTACTCTTTTTTCGGCATAAATATTGTACTTTTCATAGTTGTTTACACATTCACAATTTAGTTTATACTGTGTACAATTTTTTTTTTGGTTCTGCTCATTTAATTTTTACATTAATCATTCAAATCTTTCTTGGTTTTTCTGAAATCTGTCAGTTTATAATTTCTTATTACACAAGATACCATTACATCAATATACCACAGTTTGTTCAGTTATTTCTCAATTGATGGGCCTCAGTTTCCTTTATTTTGCCACGATGAAAAGAGCTGCTATAAAATATTTTTGCACACATAGGTCCATTCCCCCTTTTTAGAGTCTCATTGAGACTCAGATTTAGTAATGGTATTATTAATAGATCAGAGGATAATGTATGATTTGGTTGCTCTTTAAGCATAGTTCCAAATTGCTCTCCAGAATAGTTGAATCAGTACACAACTCCACCAACAGGACATTAGTGTCCCAATTTTCCCACATCCCCTATGACATTTATCATTTTTTTTTGTCATATTAGCAAATATCACAGGTGTGAGGTAGTGCCCCAGAATTGTTTTAACTTACATTTCTTTAGAGCACTTTATATGCTCATAAATAACTTTGATTTATTTAGCCTGTTCATATCCTTTGAACATTTTTTAGTTGGGGAATGGCTTGTATTCTTAAAAACTTGACACAATTTTCTAAATATTTGAGAAATGAGGCTTTTATTAGAGACACTTGTAAAGATTGTTTTCCAGGTTTTACTTTCCTTCGAATCTTGGTTGCACTGGTTTTGTTTGTGCAAAACCTTTTTAATTTAATATAATAACATTATCTGTTTTATATTGTAATGCTCTTTATCTCATTTAATCATGAATTCTTACCTTCTCCATAAATCCAACAGGTGGACTATTCCTTGTTCTTCTAATCTGCTTATGGTATTATCCTTTATGCTTAAATCAAAAACCCATTTTGACCTTATCTTGATAAATGTGAGACATTGGTTTATATCTAGTTTGTGTCCTATTGTTTTCCACTTTTCATGACATTTTTGTCAAATAATGATTTCTTATCTTAAAGACTGGGATCTTTGGGTTTATCAAAAATTAGGCTATTATGATCATTGATTACTATGACTTGTGTACCAAATCTATTCCACTGATCCTCCACATTATTCTTTAGCTAGTACCAGATAATTTTGATGATTTCTTTTTTTTTTTGCAAGGCAAATGGGGTTAAGTGGCTTGTCCAAGGCCACACAGCTAGGTAATTCTTAAGTGTCTGAGCTGAGATTGGATTTGAACCCAGGTACTCCTGACTCCAGAGCCAGTGCTCTGTCCACTGTGCCACCTAGCCGCCCCAATGATTACTTTTTTATAGTAATATAATTTGAGATCTGGTATTGCTAGACAACTTCTGTGGCAATTTTTTCCTTAACTCCCCTGATGTTTGTGACCTTTTGATTTTTCAGATGAATTTTTTGTAATTTTTTTCTAGCTTTATCAATTTTTTTGGTAGTTTGAGGGAAAAGGCACTGAATAAATAACTAAAATGGTGCAGCCTACCCATGAGCAATTGATAATTTCCCAGTGATTTGGCTTTATTTTTGTGAAAAGTGTTTTGTAAATTTGTTCATATAGTTCCTTATCTCAGCAAGTAGCCTTTCACATATTTTACATTGTGTACAATTAAATAGCATTCCTCTATCTCTTGCTGCTGCGCTTTGTTGGTCATTTAAAGAAATGCTGGTTATTTATGCAGGTTTATCTTATATTTTGTAACTTTGCAAAAGTCAGTTATTTCGAGTAGTTTTCAAGTTGATTCTCTTTGCTTCTTTTGATCTACAAAGACTGATATTTTTGTTTTCTTATTGCCTTTTTCCTTCTCTTATTGCTACAACTGACATTTCTAGTACTATGCTGAATAATAGTGGTGCTAATGGGCATCCTTGTTTCATCTTTGATGCTTTTGGAAGGCTTCTACTTTATCTTCATTACAGATTTTGCTTACTGATGATTTTAGATATTGTTCATCATTTTATGGGATGCTGCCTTTATTTCTTTTATCTCTAGTGCCTTAAAAAAAACATGAATGCTGTATCTGCCAAAAGTCTTTTCAACATATATTGAGATAATCATATGATTTCTGCTGATTTTGTTTTCATATGGTCAATTATGTTGATAGTTTTCCTAATTTTGAAGCAACCCTGAATTCCTGGCATAAATTCCACCTGATCTTAGTGTACAATCCCAGTGATATATTACTGTGATTAACTTGTTAGTATTTTGTTCAAAATCTTTGCATCAATATTTAGTAGGTAAATTCATCTATAATTTGCTTTCTCTGTTTTAATTCTTTCTGGTTCAGGTATCAGCATATTTGTTCCATAAAAAGATTTTGGTAAGATTCCTTCTTCACCTCTTTTTCCATACAGTTTATATAGTATTGGAATTAATTGTTCTTTGTTTGGTAGAATTCACTTGTGAACTCCTTTTGGACCTGGGGATTTTGTTCTTAGGTGGTTCATTAATAGCTTGATTTTCTTTCTAAGATGGGTTTTAACATTCTCTTTCCTGATCTTTTAATCTGGTAATTTATATTTTAGTAAATACTTATCAATTTCATTCAGGTTGTCAGATTTATCACAGAAAATTGGCCAACATTTTCCTAATGATTATTCTAATTTCTAATTGGTGATGATTTCTCCACTTTCATTTTTGATACAGGATATTGGATTTTTTTCTTCTTTTTTAAATAAAATGACATCTTTCTTATTGATTTTTTTATAAAGCAATTTTTTTTCAAGCTGTGTGTCCAAGGTCAGATAGCTAGGTAATTATTATGTATTTGAGGTTGGATTTGAACTCAAGTCCTTCTGACTTCCTAATTGGTTCTCTATCCACTGCATCACTTAGCTACTCCTTTTTCTTATTGATTTTTAAAACTAGAAACAGCTCATCGATTTGTTCATTAGCTCCGTATTATTTTTACTCTTTATCTTATTAATCTTACCTTTGATTGTTCAGGATTTCCAATTTGACACTCGATTGGAGAATTTTAATTTGTTCTTTATCTAACTTTTTTAGTTGATTCCTCAGTTC
This sequence comes from Macrotis lagotis, assembly GCF_037893015.1. Lineage (NCBI taxonomy): Eukaryota > Metazoa > Chordata > Mammalia > Peramelemorphia > Peramelidae > Macrotis > Macrotis lagotis. The sequence goes on from NC_133663.1 coordinate 194,360,939, forward strand.
ATTGCTCTTTTTTTCTTTTGTTGATATAAGAATTTATAGAAATAAAATTTCCCCCATGAACTGTTTTGTCTATATCCCATAAATTTCAGGATGTTGCCTCATTGTTTTCATTCTTTATAGTAAAATTGATTGTTTCTATGATTTACTCTTTTAACCATTTATTCTTAAGAATTAGATTATTTTTCCAATTAATTTTGAAACTTTCCACTATCTTTTGTTAAATGTAACATTTTTATTGAATTGTTATTTGAAGAAGAATACATTTAATATTTCTGCTTTTCCACATTTTATTTTGAGGTTTTTATGTCCTCTTACATGATCAATTTTTGTGTAGAGGCCATGTGCTGCTGAGGAAATGTTATATTCTTTTCTGTTCTCATTCAGTTTTTTTCCAAATGTCTGTCATATATAACATTTTAAACATTCTGTTTACCTTCTTATTTTTTTCCCCGTTTATTTTTAGTTGTATATATCAAGTTCTGAGACAGAACAGTTGAGTTCCCCCACTAGTATAGTATAATTCCATGACTCACTAAAATTCTCCTCTAAGAATATGGATGCCACATCACTTGGTGTATATATGTTAAGTTTTGATTTGCTTCATTGTCTATGGTACCCTTTAGTTCCATGTAGTTTCCTTACGTATATCTTTTAATCAGTTCTACTTTTGCTTTTATTTTGTCTGAGATTATGATTACTAACTCTACTTTTTTTAACTTCAGGTAATGCTTCATAAATTCTGCTCCAGTTTTCTGTGTGTCTTTTGCTTCAAATGTGATTCTTGTAAGCAGCATATTATAGAATTCTCATTTTTGAGTCACTCTATCACCTGTTTTTTTCAGAGTTCATCCTATTCACATTCATAGTTATGATTACTGTGTATTTCCCTCATCCTATTTTTTTCCCTGTTTGTTCTCTCTTTTCATCCTTTTCTTCCTTATCAGTGTATTTTTCCTTCTGTTTACCAACCCCTCCAGTCTTTCCTTTCTTTTTGTCATTTCCCTTTCCTCCTACCCACTCCCTTTACTCATTCTCTTCCCTTTTATTTCCTTGTTGGATAAGATAGATTTTTATAGTCAACTCATTGTGAATATTATTCCTGTGTATATTATTTCCTCTTTGAGACAATAGTGATGATAGTTCAAGTTCTGTCCATCACCCACTCTCTTATCTTCCTCTTCAATACTAAAGAACTTCAAGTGAAATAAATTTACCCTATTCTACATCTCCCTTACTTCTACAAGTACTCCTTTTTTCCAATTCCTTAATTTTTTGTCATTTCCTTAAATTCACCTTATACCATACAATTTGACTACTATGTATATTACTTCTAGTTGTACCATTAATGATACAGTTTTTAAAAATTACAAATATTGTTTTACCTTGTATAGATATAGTTTTAACTCTCTTGAACAACTTATATATTTTTTTCTTTTTACCTGTTTATGCTTCTCTTGGGTTTTGATACTGAAGATCAAATTTTTTATTTAATTCTGTTTTTCTCTTTGTGGAAGTTTGAAATCCTTCTATTTCATTGAAATCCCATTTTCTATAAATATATTATGCTTAATTTCACCAGATAAATGATTATTAGTTATTTTTCTAGTGCCTTTTCCTTCTGGAATATTATATTTCCTGATGCCCAGTCTTTTAATGTAAGTCCTATTTACTTCTGAATGTGATTTATTAATATTATTTTGTTTTTTCTGATCACTTGCTGTATTTTTTCCTTGACCTGATAGTTCTGAAATTTGATTATAATTTTCCTTGGAGTTTTTAGTTTGGAATAACTTTCCAGAGGTAATTGATGAATTCTCTCATTGCCTATTTTGCTTCTGTTCCAGGATATTGGGGAAGTTTTCTTTGACATTTTCTTGAAGATGCTGTTTAGGCACTTCTTTTGATTATAGCTTTCAGGTAATCCACTGATTCTGATATTGTATCTCCTTGATCTATTTTCCAGGTCTGTTGTTTTTCCCATGACATATTTTTCATTTTCTTCCATTTTCTTTTCATTTTAAAAATTTGTTTGATTTATTTTGAAAGTCATTAACTTAAACTTGCCCAATTCTAACTTTTAAAGATTTGCTTTTCTCACTTAGCTTTGGTACTTTATTTTCTATTTGGTCAGTTGTATTTTTTAACAAGTTCTTCTCTTCAGTAGATTTTTATGTCTCATTTTCCATAGCCAATTTTATTTTTTAAATATTTGTTTTCTTTTTCCAAGCTGCTGACATATTTTTTCTTAATTGTCGTGTATCACTCTCATTTCTTTTCCTACTCTTCCCTCTACCTTTCTTAAATGATTTTTAACCTCATTTCTGAGATCTTTTGAGTTCTTTCTGGGCTCAGGATCACTACTGAGGTAGTAGGGTTTTGTTTTTCGGGTTTTGTCCACAAGTGTTTTGACACTTGTCCTCTTCTAGTTTAAATCTAAATCTTCTTGGTCACCATAAGAATTTTCTATGGTCAGATGATTTTGTTGTTGTTGCTGGGTTTTGTTCATTTTTTAAAATCTTAATTACTTTATTTTATATTTGAGTTCTACTCCCTGATAGAAGGAAAACTATCTTATTCCAGGGTGCTGTAGGTGCTGGTTCTTTACCTGTTGTTGCACTGATGATGTGCTGAAACCTTTGAGGGAGTCTTATACTTGGTGCTATGCAGAATAGATGTGGAGTCGTGTGGTTGGTGGTGCTAAAGGTGACAAGGTTCTGGTGGCTTGCCTGTTGCTGGAGTCTTGTTTTTTGGTGTGTTCTGAGACTTGTGGGGTATTTTTGTATTTCTGGGGTTACACTGAAATATATGGATATATGGCCACTAGATATTGACTATTTGCCCAGGGATATACTGAAACATATGGAGTTTTCAGAACTGGAGTCTTTCCATTTCCCCCTGGTTATGTGAGGGGTTCTAGTGTTTGTGTTTTTCTACTTCTTGGGCTGAGGATCAGCTCGTGGTTTGCTGGGTTGGGACTTGCTGCTGAATGGCTGGAATGCTTCCTATCCTGTACTGTGTTTTCTTTTTATGCAAGTGAAACAGACCTTTATTGATGATCTTTCAAGTTTTGGGGACTCAATACTGTTTCACTCCATCTTTTTCCTGGTTCTGATATTCCAGGATTTATTTTGGAGTCTCATTTTATCATTGATTGGACTGAACATGTGAAAGTTCTGGTGATTTACTGCTTACTACATCATCTTGGCTCTCAGACATTCTCTCAATAATTGCTTTTGAAGAAGCAGATTAGATAAGAGCTTAAATAAGAAATCTTGGACAAGAAAGCAGTAGCTTTATTTCTGAGTCATGGTTATTCCTATATGGTCATTTATTTATGTCTTTTTATTAGGTGAAACTCATCACAGTGGCTTAGAGCATTTAATCTTTGAGTAACAACAGAAGCTAACTGAGGTAACATACATAAAATAGTTGTCAGAAGTGCTTTATCTGATGAAATCATAAAAAAATTGTCAGCCATGAGTATTTAAGAGAATTCAAGTTTTTGTGTGCTTTAGTCATATTCAACGAAAATGAATTTTTTTTCCTATACTCTATTGGAAATTTCTTACATCCAATTAAACTCTTTAGGAGAAATTAAGTATAAATTGTCATGAAGTCTCTGAGAATGTAGTTTCAAAAAGTCTTTTACATAAGTAAATAGAAATAAAGTATATTTATTTATTTTATATATATATATATATATGTATGTGTGTATGTGCATGTGAGTGTATTTCTTTGTTAATAATATCATTCATTTATCAAACTGAGTCACTTTGCCAAGTGGAAAGTGCTAGTTGTGAATAGATTGTCCATTTGATCTTTTATAAAATACTCTAATTAGAAGGTCTAAGGACTGATGCAGTTAGGTGGCATTGTATAATTTTGATTCTTTACCTAGGATAAAACTTTTTAATTTTTCTTCCTTTCTGAGAGATCAATGAATTCTGTCATTTGATAGAGGAGTCCCCATAAGAATACTCACAACATTCTCCATTCTGAATCTCTTAACATTATCTATCTATAGAAGGGATATTTGTTTTAACAAGTCTTAATGAGTTCATAGTGCTACCATAGGGACTATATGCTGTTGAACCATTCTAAAAGATCACCTGTCTAAAGATAGAAATTTGTAGTAGGGGATGCCAATGTAAGTTGCCAACACAATTAGAACAATTTTTCATTAATAGGCATAGGCCTATTGACCTATAATTTTATTGGCATAATAGATGAGGAAACTCCCTCTATCATTGAAGGCTGTCATGTTCCCTGCAGCTTATAGTCATACACAATTGCCCAGAATACTGAAAGTTAAGATAATTTCCTGGGATCACATGATTTATATGTGACATAGGCAATACTTTACCCTAGGACTGCTTGGGTCAAAACCCAATCCATTATACCAATTGGGTCTTAAAATTATGGGAAAAAATAACCATATTTTTTATTTTTTGTCCTCCCTGGAGGAATAAAGTGCTGTTATAAAAACATTCATTTGTATACAGAACTTAATATAAGGTACAATCCATGAGTGCAGAAAATGGAAGTAGAGATCATCCCTGTTTGGTTTCTGGAACAATAAAAATTTAATTGCATAAGTCAAAGACCAGCATTAGGATAGTGCATTTATGAATAACATGTAGGGAAAAGGAATGAAATTTCTATAATTCCATAGTTATTAACATATAGGAAAATGTTCTAAATATGTATCACAATAACAAATTCTAAATTCCCTTTCAAATACTTATTAATGGCCTAATATGTGTATAGTTTTTTAATAGAATTTTTATAGAATTCATGTTTGAACATATATTAGGAATAATCTTGTCCAATCTTTTCCTAACATGTGAAATACTTGCCTAAAGACACAGAACTAGGTAGCAGAAAATCAGTATTAGAATACAATTATTTTTATATTCTAGGCTGGAAAAATTCTTTTGGTTGGTGAATTACATCAGCTGACACTAGAAAGATTTGAAACTGGTTACATAGTTGATAAGTAAGTCCCAATATAGACTTCAATAAATAAATGAAATAAAAAAACACTTTTTTCTTGCTTATTTTTCAACTCTACTGTATTGACCAGAGATTTAAATATCCCTTTCAAGACTACTGTATTTATAAACATTTATTAAGCATATGCATATGGAATATTATTATTTAGATGAGATGATTGCTAGCATCATGGAACTTATTGACTAAAATATATATGTATACAAACACTCTGACATAGAGGTAACTAGATGGTACAGTCAAAGGACTCTTAGACATGGAGTCAGGAAGATCTGAATCCAGCTAGTTATGTGACTTTGGGTAAGTCATTTAACCTCTGTCTGTTTCTGCCCTAGTTTCCTTAACTGTAAAATGGAGCTCATAGAAATATACTTCTCACATTATCATTATAAGGATTAAATTAGATATTATTTGTAAAGCTCTTAGAAGAAAGTCTGGAGCAGAAAAGGTCCTTAATAAATTCTTATTTCATTTCCTTCCCTTATATAATATTTATATGCATATATGCATGCATTTAATAAATGCATAAATATGTACAAATACAGGCATATGTGTGTGAATGTTTGGGATTATATTTTCTCATTAGTTGCAGAGTATTGGTATCTTGATGAGATATTCATTCATGCATATTTGATATTTCCCATTTTTGAAAATTAGTTTCCTTCCATTATTTTCTCAATAGGTAAAGTACAGTTGTCTATGAGATTCTTATGTGAGTAAAAGGTTATTAAGAAATCTTCAGGTGAAGTAGGAATTGTGAGCATATTTTAATTTTACCTTGAAGATGTTAATTTCTAAACTTTCCAAATTTTATTGTAAAGAATGATCTATATTAGAGATCCTGGTCTTTCATAGTATGCTTTCTGACATCCATAGAGTGATATCAAATGAATTCTGAAGGTTTCTATAGAATATGGAAGAGTGAAAATTATGAAGAAAAACTTAACTGATTAGAAATGTGAAAAGTATAATACTTATTTTTTTTTAGGTTTTTGCAAGGCAAATGGGGTTAAGTAGCTTGTCCAAGGCCACTCAGCTAGGTAATTATTAAGTGTCTGAGGCCAGATTTGAACTCAGGTACTCCTGACTGCAGGGCTGATGCTCTATCCACTGTGCCACCTAGCTTCCCCTGTAATACTTATAATAAGCTTATATAATGAAGAAAATATTGAGGGAGAGTGTTGAGTATATATAAGGGGGATAATTTCCTAGACCCAAATCATATCCTACCAAAAATAATTAATTTTCTTGTGGTTAGGCATCTTGGATTTGAAAGTTAACTTCAGAGAGAATTTTAATATTTAGAATTATTATTAATGATAACACTTATGGTGCCCCAACAATGTGTTATTTTCTGACAACGTGTTAGACACTGAATTCCTAAATAGATTACAAGCAAACACTTCTTACCATAAAAATCAATTGTAAAAGTGGCACATTTCTGTATTTGTGAAGGTCCACATTTTTGTAAAAATTACCAGTAAGTTACTTAAAATTATTTTGTTAATGATAGAATATGACTTCTCTTTGAGATTATTTTAGGTTTTGCAATGGGGTTAATAGATGTATGCTATTCCTTCAACCAATTTTGCATTCTCAGCGGACAATGTGCTTTTTTGACAAAGAGAAATGCTATTATCTTTCAACTCACATGCCCTCCTTGGTCATGGTAAAGTAAAATATAAGAAATAAATTATTTGCTTTTATTATTAAAAAGGAATTACATCATAAATTAATCAAATCAATAGGTATACTAGGTAATTCAATAGGTATATTAACATTAATAACTAACATTTTCATGACACTTAAGTTTTGCAGATTTGCATATATTATTTCATTTTATCTGCAAAGCAACCCTTTGAGGTCAGTTTTCAGATAAAGAAACCAATACTGAGAGAAATCAAATCATTTGGTCCTGTATTCATAGCTAGTAAATACTTAGGCTGAATTTGAATTCAGGTCCTGCTAACTCCCCAGTCAGTGTTCTATCCACTACTATCTATCTACCGTGCTAGAAAGATTTTGAAGTAGAATTTGAATTCAAATTTTCCTAATTCCAAGTAAGTCCAGCACCCTTATCCACTGCACCACCTAGCGGGCAGCCTATATTATTAGGGTTATTTTAGAATGCTTACACATTACACATAAGGTTATAAATAAATTTCAATTTTATCTTGTTGAAATTCAAAAAGCAAGAAAGTGTATGTAAGTGTATGATATGTATATAAAATCATGAAACTCTTTTGAGCATGTCAGTAACAAAGTTTATTTTTAGGATTTTGGGGGTAGGGGGATAAGACATTCTAAACTGGGTTTGGATCAGATGGGAACCCATACATTTCAGTCAGTTCTTTTTTTTCCTGCCCCCTAATTTTTGAGTATGACAGATTCTTTATCCTAGCCAAAATTTTGTCCCCAGAGGGAGAAAAATAAAACTATGCTGTGTAAACTCAAGGACTTCTGCAATCTAATAAACTTTTGACATAAAAATAATATGGTTTCATTTGGACAAGGAAAATTTTTTTAAACAGTGTTAACAGAGATTATGTTTTATACCACTTCCTGTACCCTAATTTATATCACAGTTTATTAACACAGTTGTAGTATGGTTTGTAACCATGTTATGTGTGAACACAAACAGTGCTACAGTCATGATTGGCTGTTGTTATGTTTAAACATGTTCCCAAATATGTTAAAATTACAAACATTATTGAGTTTAGAAGTTTCAAAAGAACCAAATGAGGTTCTCTCGGGGGAGTGATAAATGGTTCTTGCAATCAGAGGAATGTAGTGTCTGCAAGGTATATTGAAGTTAATCATTTCCCTAATTTTGAAGTGGAAAAATATTAAGGTTGAAGTATCTTTTACAGGAATTGTCCAAGAACACACAGTAAGTTAACAGTAGAGCTAAGATCACAATCCAAGTTCTCCAGTCTAATTTGAATTCAGTATTCTTTCTTTCAGTACAGTTTCTCAGTCTGTTTAAATGAATTTTCAAAAGAGAAGACTTTACAATAATAACTGAGAATTTAATTTGAAACTTTGAAATTCTAATTCTAGTGAGGCAATAAAAAACTATATTAGTAATAATAGAAATAATAGTTAAAATGGTGGTGGTGATTATGAATTATTGTTACAACAACAGGAATTTAATATGACTAAAACTAACTTTTAAGTTAATGAAAATTACTGACTGAAATTTCCAACTTTTGAAGAGTGAAAATAATGGTTGGTTATGGATGTCTTTTAACTTTTACCCCTATAGTAAAGAATTTTATTTCTGTGATTAAATCAGACATACAAACCAACAAATAATTTTAGTTTCATATATCTATTTATATAATAGTAGCTTTCAGAATGAATTACATTTTCTAAATTTATTTTTATCCACAAGGTTTTAAAGTGTACTGTCATTTTTTTTAAAAAAATTGTGATTTGATTTATAAAGTTAGATTATTCTAGTATACATTATGCATATTCACAAGGAGTGGTTTTTGATATGCAAAACAATTAGACTTTTGCAGAAAAAGAATGAAAAAATAATAATCCATGAGTTTCAATAGTCAGGATTTATGTTTTTGATGCCTTTGCTATGAATGTTCATACTTTGCCCAGTGTCTGGGTTTGTGATCTTCCTCTAAGTCTCCTGCACCCCTGTATCATCATTTCTGGCTTTCATTTTTTTAAATATCTGCTTTTTTTTGCTGAAATCTCCAGAGCAGAAATCCACAAACCAAACAAATACTCACAGAAAACACAGAGCTGATCAAATGTCCTTGGAGACACTCAATTTTTTGTTGTTGTTGTTTGCCCCCATTTGTCATTCTCTGCTCAGAGAGATCAACAGTTTTGAGTACACAGATCAATATTCTCTTAACCCAGATCTAATCTAAGGAGAGCTTCCCAACGTTTCACCTTGCCCTACTCCTCTGCACTGGAGTTGGCCCTTTTTGCCCCCCAGCAATAATTTTTGTCTGTGTAAGACAGCAATTTTTCATCCTTTGGTCAAAACTGGTGACAAAAGAGGGAATAATGGTTCCTGACATATCAAATGATAGATTTGACACATGGCGTGCTGAGCTGGGAGCTTTCACGTGCCAAAGTAGAAGACAGATAAGTAGTCTAATGGCTCTCCTGACATTGCTGGTGCTTCCCTTCCCCCCACCCCACCCTCGGATACCAAAACAGTCTGTAAGGTTTGTATTTTTTTTCCCCCTTGAAGAAGTTTGTCTCTGACTCTGGGCAGGAAGCAAGGAAATGCACCATGCTCCAGCCCAAAATAAACGTTTCCCTGTCCTGCAAAATGATCAATCTATGCCCTTTTCCTCCAGCACAGTGAGGGCAGTACAACATGCTGCTTGAGGAAATATTAACAAATATAGCCAGTGAGAGGGAAACAGATGGGACTAAGAAATTAAACCAACAGATTTCTGGACTGTATTCAAAGAGTACAGTTTTATAATACTGAAACAGAACTGCTCTTTAATTTTTTTGAGCATTGATCGTCAAGAAACACCTCCTGGTCTCCCCATTAAACCCCACTGGAGAGTGGCCCAAAAAGGACCCCCTTAAAAAGTCACTATGGTGAAAGAAAATTAAGCCATACAAAAGCCAGTGCCAGTCTGGAGATAGAAGACATGTAAGTTAGTTGAGCTTTGGTATACTGGGACAGACACTGTGGCCTGTGTACCAGAGGGCAGGGCTCCAGGCATAGGATCCTGTTACATCTTTATACACAAAAGCTTCTTTCAGGATCTAAACTAACAAAACAGGAACAATTTTTTTTATTCCTGTATGGTTTCCTCTAAAGCATGTGTTCACATTTAAAATCCTGACCTATGTGTCATTTGCTTGCATTCAAAGTTATTTGTATCGCTTTGGTATTACAAAGTAACAGCCAGTCTAACCTTACCTGGTCACCAATTGGCTATGAACTTTGGCAAAATGCTGTTTTAACCTCTCTAGGAGCTTTTCATAAATGTTCCCCTCTCTATTCCCATATTTTACAATACGATAGTTGTATTGGCTAAATTTTTCACTCCTGAAATATGACTACAAATACTTTCGTGTCACTTCAAGAAAGGAATTTAAAGAAAATTTTCAGAGAAAATTTTGCATCAAATAAACCTGTCACTAGCATTTAAAGTATCAATTTCGGGTGCGGTGTGTTTTGTGTGTGTGTGTGTGTGTGTATGTGTGTGTGTTTTAGCATATCTTCAAGCTTCTCTCCTTCTGCCCCCCTCACCATGAAAACTACATTTTTTTAATTTAAAAAGTCAAAAATTCCTGAGTATATACATGATATACATAAGGGATATATTATGTATACAGATCAAATGCATTTTTGTAGATCTTTCTGACTCAGTTTTCTTTTTTTTTTTTTAATGAAAAACATTTTCCCTGTAGTACATACTTCGGCACATTCTATGGTATTTTTCACAGTTTCTACATGTTTGACATTTTAGCCAAACCTGTTAGAAGGGGAAAATCAAATCGAAGAATGTGGAACTACAATATTTAGCTTTCAGCATTCAATATCAGAACGATAATAGGAAAAAATAAAACAAAGGCCTTTCTGGGTTTTTAAAGTTCTAATCCACATATCATTACAACCACCACCACCATCCTCATCATCATCTTCAAAGAATATTTAATGATAGTTTATATGATTCAGTTGATTCCTTTCACTACATTATTTTAAATGAACATTTATTTAAAGATGTTCATAGTGGGACTGGAAGAGGAAGAGGAAGAGAATAGGGAAATTAAGCAGAATGAAAAGCAGGAATAAAAGGAATATTTAAATGATTCAGGAATTCTTTGTGAAAAGAGTATTTCACATTACCATGAGCATTCAAAAATAGCCAAAGTTTCCACATAACTAGATCTCATTTATACAATATGGATTTTTAATCACTTGACCTATTTTATCATTTCTTTGTGCACATGGTTTTTCATTCAAATTTGAATTTATGTTTCTCGTTAAAACAGCTGAGCCTTTAACTGATGGTCTTGGAGTAAAGCCCATCTCTTTAAGCAATCCTAGGTGAGTAATTATGATTAGGACTTTGACATTTTATTTTTAACATCAATTTCAAGTTTAGCAATTTTAGCTGTGTAGCATATTTTTTGTTTGCTACTTGCACCTAGAGGTCATAGAACAATGAGGAGATTTTGAAGAAAGTTCAAAAATAAAATTAGTAATTTTCAAAAAAGTGACTTGACTTTGTTTCTCAAGCATGAATACAACTTCTTACTAAGTCAAAACTTGAAATTTTAGGTAAAATAGAGATGTATCTTCCTCACTTAGATTATGATTTAGAGAATTAGCTTCAATTATATGAATGAATAAGTTTTTTTGCAAAACACAAAACAAAAAACTGTTTAGGTTATTCTTTTGATTTCAAAAACCTCTGTGATCTGTGTTATTCGCTAATGTATCATAGTTGACTCCAGTAGTCCTATTCATTGGAGAATGTAAAGAGTTAAGATGATGTTTCTTGTTGTAGAATTAATCAGATTCATATTAGCAGTAGTAAATGTCATGTTGGCACCTTTTCTTTCTCACACATTACAGTTTCAAGTCTTTGCTATGAGGAAATAATGAAGTAAAGATATGCAGTGCCATATACCATGCATTTTTTGTCATTCTGCATACAAAATGAATTGTATCTGCTACTAAAGGGGTCATGAGGGCAGCAAGTTAAGAAGACTGCTTAAAGAAATGACATGTCAAAGGAAACAAAAATTTATTTTTTTTCAGAACTTTTCAGCAGGATTGCTTTTTTGGAAATGAAATGTTCACATAAATATTCCTCTGTGGCAAAGTATCATTACTTTTCATTTCTTGTAAAGCTAACCCTAGTGACCAAAAAACAATGCAAACCAAGGAAGATAAGTAGTAATGATCGCTGTGTATTTCCCAACTCATGAAGACTTATTAGAAAGAGCAAACCAAAGACTTGCCCCAGATCAACCTAAAGGAGCTGTACTATATTCTAACAGGTTTTTCCAATATCACTCTTTAACTTTTAAAATAAAATATATGTGTACATATACATATAAACACACAACACACATATATTTATACTCACAAACTTATATACATAGATACACACATGCCCCTCACCCACAAATATATATGTAATATATGTATATATTACATATATGTATATATAAATATAAGCTTAAATCAAGACCCCAAAGAATGGAAAGCATTAAGAATTCTGGAAAGACTTTTATGAAATAATGTCAAGCAAAGGTATGGAGAAAGAAGCAGAACTAATAGAAGAGGGGTTCATTTTAAAAGTGGACATAAAAGATGAAAAATAAATGAGAATTATGGAGAAAGAATTGTGAAGGAAACAGAGTATCTGAAAAGTTATGACATTTTATGTGTTAAAATTAATTAATTTAAATGCAGTTACCAAGCAAGTTAAATTACATGTTTTGATGTTCAATATAAATGTATAACACATTGTTTAAAATATAATTGCCTACATTTACATTGACAAAAAAAAAAACGATGCTCACCTTCCTATATGCAAGAGTGGGCTACCTATTCATGCTAATAGGCAGCATTTGAGACATTAAATTGGTGGTTTTCCATTAGATCTCAATTGAAATTTTAAGTAAAATAGAGTTATCTTCTTCACTTAGATTATAATTTAGACAATTAGCTTCAATTATTCAAAAATTAAGTAAGATTTTTTTTTTGCAAAAATCAAAACAAAATAAAGCCTGTTTAGGTTATTATTTTTGGTTTCAAAAACCTCTGTGATCTGTGTTATTCACTAATGTATCATAGGCACTTATCCTTGTGACATTGCCCAAGCTACTGGAAATAGTATGGGCTCAAAGGTTTGTTCTCTACTGGTAGATTAATGACAGCATTTTCATTTTATTGTCTCACCAACATCATATTTTGCATAAAATATGGTTTTATTTCACCTCCATTTAAAAAAATCTTCTCTTACAATATTTGATACACTATCTAAAAAAAAATAACTGCTATGTGAAAATCACTCAAGAATTCCCCAAAGTGTCCAATTGGGGATAAGGACATGATCAATGTGGTATCTTCTGTATGTGTTGGCTGCTCCTAAAAGTCTTTTATTTTTCTTCAGAGATGTTAAAGTCTGGAACTACCTCTCTCAAAGTTGGAAACCTAAAGATCAAGATCTCTCTTTATCCAATCTCTGTCCCGTTAAACATTTCATATAATTGAAGTGCAATTATCACCAATAAGGAGGGGTGAAATGAAAATGAACTTTAAGGATTGCAACAAAAATAACTTCCTAGCAATCAGATATGCTAAAAGTAAATAGGCTACTTTTTTAGGAGTTAATGTTTTTCTCTTGCTGGAAATGTTCTTTTGTAACTATAACATATATCAATTGGTTAATGATTAACAAATCATGGTGCATATAAAGTAATCATACTATACCCTAAGAAGCAATGATTATGATGAATACAGAGAATCATGAAAGGATTTAATATGAATTGATATAAAGTAAGCAGGTCAGGAAAATAATGACTATAAAAATAAGTAGAACACTGACTGACTAGAATTGAAAGAATAACAACAAAATTATCAAAACTAAGGGTACTGGAATTATAATGAACAAGTTTGGACTCAAAGAATGGGTATGAAAAGGTATTCATATATATATACATTTGCTTCTTTACAGAGTAAGATAACAATCTACATGAAACATTGCATAGAATGTCAGGTATTTTAAATTTGTGGGACTGATTTTTCTTTATCTTATTTTTTGTTATAAGAAATGACTCTCTGAGAGGGAAAGTGAATATAATTCAGCAAATGTGGATGATATACAAGCAGAAGATAAGAACATTTTATTCAGGCAGATCCTGGGGTAACATCTCATATTGTCAAAAGTATAAAACTTTATAGAAATTTATAGTAAGTAACTGTAATGTAGGAGATCCCAAAAAGAAGTTACTTCCTAGAGATCCAAACAATACCTACAAGACATAGCATATCACCTTATTAGCTTTTAAGTACAGTGATAATCTTGAACACTGAATCTGTCTGCCTAAAAAAATCTACTAAAAAAGTCATTAATCATATACATTTGTCTCTAAATCAGTATACTCATCTTAGCATAGAGTATGACAGGTAATAATGTTTAATCCTTATTTATTATTTATTATATTGACTACATAGGTACCCTTATGGCAAAAACCCAAGTTTACCTCAAAAGTTCAAGTGTCTTATATATAATAATTGTAATCTTGCAGTATATAAGCAATGAAACCCAATGAAACCCAAAGGCAAACTGTGCCCTAAGATGTGTAGTATGAGATGAGAAACCCAAAGTCATAATGAAGGCAAGATTTAAAAATAGTGAGGCAGGGGAGAAATGGAAGTGCTGAATAGTGTGATCAAGGAAAGAAAATTCAAAGTTTTAAACTGCAAAACAAAACAAAAAGTGGTGGGATTTTATCTCTTCTTTTTTCTTTTTTTTTGTCCTAGATATGGTTAAAAATACAGACGACTCCTTTTCCCCCCTCATTCTCTTTTGCATGCCTTGGGTTACTCTGGGTTTTCTTTAACCTTCTTGACACATGGGCACAATTAAAAAAATCTTTAGTTAAAAAAATATGCAGTGGATAGAGCACTGGCCCTGGAGTCAGGAGTACCTGAGTTCAAATCCAGCCTAAGACACTTAATAATTACTTACTTGTGTGGCCTTGGGCAAGTTACTTAACCCCATTGCCTTGCAAAAAATATTCTGAACTTAACACTGAATGGTCTAACAAGGAGTGGTATATGAATATAATGAAATATTATTGTTGCATAAGAAATAATGAGCAGGCATATTTCAGAAAAAAAAAAACCTGGACTTACATGAACTGATGCTAACTGAACCATTACAACCATTAGAATATTGTACACAGAAACATCAACATTGTGCAATGACCCACTATAATAGCTTTAGTTTTTCTCAGCAATACAGTGATCAAGGACAATTCTAAAAGGCTTGTGATGGAGTCTGAATGCAGAACAAAGAATAATATCTTCAATTTTTAAAATTTATTTTTTGTTTTATTTTTTCAGATGGCTTTCTGTTTTTGTTCTGATTTTTCTTTCACATGATCAATGTGGAAATATATATATATATACATACGTATATATATATATATATATATACGTGTGTGTGTGTGTGTGTATATATATATATATATATATATATATATATATATATATATATATATATATATACCATGATTGTGTATGTATAACCTATATAGATGACTTTCTCCACCCTAGGGGGTGGAGAAGGGAAGGGTGGGATGGAGACAACTTTAAAAAATAAGAATGATGAAAATGGTCTTTGCATATAATTAGAAAAAATATAATTAAAATATATTTTAAAAATTATTATTATATAAAGTTTACAAAAGAACCCAGGGCATTATAACAAAATGAAATTATATACTTTAGGAAAGATGGTTAATTCTCAAAACTAGACAGGTAAGCAAGGTGGAACACTGAGGTTTTCAAAGAGACTATAAAAACCCAAGTTCAGTTACATTTTTTAATGCCCTGCTGAAATAAATGAATGTAAAATTATAACATTGGAATTTGTTGCCCATTCTAGTCTTTTTGCAATCTAGTCAGTGCTATTTTGTAATCTGACTTGTGCTATTAGATTGAATAATGGGAATAAAAGAAGGAAGAAGCATGAATTTTGCCAGGTTGGGAATATATTAGAAACTGTTCAACAAAGTAAAGCAAATGAATGATTAGTTTCTGATACTGAAATTTCCAATTATATACACATCTAGTCTCATTCTGCTCAATGCAGAGAATATGACAAAATCTTGACTTCTTTATAGATAATTTCATCTCTCAGTACACTTCTACTTCCTTAGAGATAAAGAGATGCCAGTGGGAACTGTTTTGATCCTGCCAGCTAAAAGGAACTGGTTGATGAAATTGAAACAATGGAAGAAAGTGCCTATCATTCTTACTATGGTCGACAATAATGCACTGATAGAAACATATTAGACTTTAAGAAAATAGTATTCAGCAATTTAGGAGAAAAAATATAGAGATATTTGTTTAT
This sequence comes from Macrotis lagotis, assembly GCF_037893015.1. NCBI lineage: Eukaryota > Metazoa > Chordata > Mammalia > Peramelemorphia > Peramelidae > Macrotis > Macrotis lagotis. The sequence goes on from NC_133663.1 coordinate 194,377,045, forward strand.
AAAAATAAATGAACATATTAAAATTGGATGAAAATAGGTAACGGGAAAATAATTGCAGTTTTTAAAATGAAAAAGGATATAAAGTTCTATAAATAGCTCATTGAAAAATAAAAGAAAAAAGATCCATTTTCCAAAAGACATATGGTCAAATGATAAGAACAGGTGAGTCTAAAAAGAAGAAAAAGAAATTATGAATAATGGCTTAAAAGAGAAATTAAAATTAAACTAATTCTAACATTTAATCTCATAATCATTAGATGTACAAATATGGCAAAAAGGAAAATGACAACTTCAGAAAAACACTTTGGAAGGTCAGGAATATCCATAAACTATTGACACAGCTATTACTTACCCCATCCATTCTGGAAAATTATTTTGAATTATATTCCCCCCAAATCACTAAAGTATGTACCACTGATTTATCATAGTACTATAAGGCATACCTATGCCTCTAGATGATCAAAGAAACAGGAAACAAATCCATCTGTACAAAATTTTTGAGAGAAAAACTTTACTGTAGCTAAAATCTAGAAACTAACATGGAGATGGGGAGACTGTCTATTACCTGGTAAAAGGCTGATCAAATTAAGATAAGTAAATATAATGGTTATAATTGCACCACAAGAAATTAAGAAACCTGGGAAGATATTTATACATCGGTGCAAAATAAAATGAAAAGCAACTTAAAAAATAAGAATTCTGATTATTTTAATAACCAACAGGAAATATAAAGGATCTATGATGAAGCTTGCTTTCTCTTGATAGATAAGAATTGAATTGAAAATATAAACAAAATCATGATTTCTGGGCACTGCCAATATTTGAATTTATTTAACTTGATTATGCTTAGTTGTTACAAGAGGGTTTTAACAATTCATATGGATATGGAAAATCTGGGAAAATTGGTAATAACAATGGTTAAAAAAAGAAAAACAAAGGAAGTATTGATGAATCACTTTAAAATATACAGACAGCATAGAAAAAGGTTTAGAGGCAAATCCTGACAAATGGGAAATTTTTTAAACTGAAAAATGTTAAAAGTTTGGTGTGATATTAATATGAATTTTAAAAGTTCAATGTGATTATGATTTATGATTTTCTATACAATCCTTTTTTCTTTTTTTATATATGAAACAATTCATTTTTGGGCATCAACTCAATTTATAATTGTTTGCCACCATAAAGTAAAAGTTATGAATATTTTAATACTGGTAGGTATTTTTCCTTTTTATATGATCTCTTTGGAATACAAACCCAGTAGCAGTATTGGAGGATAAAAGGATATACACACAGGGCTTAGATCCAATTGCTGTCCAGAAGGTTTGGATCAACTCACAACTCCATCAACAGTTCATTATTGTCCAGTTTTCCCAAATACTCTCCAAAATATAAAATTTTCCTTTTCTGTCATATTAGCCAATGTGATAGGTGTGAGTTGATAACCTCACATTTTTTTTAATTTGCCTTTCTCTAATTAATAGTGATCTAAAGAATTTTTTCCTTATGACTAAAGCTAGTTGTAATTTCTTCATGTGGAAACTCCCTGTTAATATCACTTGGCCATATATCAATTGGAGAATAACTTGTATTCTTATAAATTTGACTGAGTTATCTATATATTTTAAAAATAAGGCCTTTATCAGAAACAGTGGATGTAAAAATGTTCCCCAGATTACTGCTTTCAAAATTATCCATTGTGCATTTCATGCTGTTCTCTATCTCTTGTTTGATCACAAATTCTGCTTCTCTTAATAGATTGAGCAGGTAAACAATTCTTTGCTCTTCTAATTGGCTTATGGTATCATCTTTTATGTCTAAGTCATGTATCATTTTGACATTATTATTATTACTATTATTGTTAATATTATTACTGTGTGAGTTGTTGGTCTATGCCTAGTTTTTGCCATACTATTTTCTAGTTTTTCCCAGTAGATTTATCATAGTGAGTTTTTATCAAATAGTTGATTATTATTGTTATTTACACTCTGTCTTGTGAACCTAACATTCCACTGACCTACCTCTCTATTTCTTAGCCATTTCTAAATCTTTTTGATAATTTCTACTTTATCATATATTTTTAGATCTGGTATGATTAGGCCACCTTCTTTTGCAATTTTTTCATTATTTTGATAGTCTTGATCTTATTTTATTCCAGGTAAATTTTGTTATTTTTTCTAGCTCTTTAAAATAATTTTTGATAGTTTGATTGTATGGCACTGAATAAGTAGATTAATTTAGGTAGAATTATGTTCATTATATGAGTTCAGTCACCCATGAACAGTTGATATTTTTTCATTTGTTTAGATCTGATTTTATTTGTCTGAAGTGCTTTGTGTTTGTAAATATAATTCCTGGGTTTCTCTTGACAGGTAGACTCACAAATATTTTATATTATTTATAGTTATTTTGAATGAAATTTCTCTTTCTATCTCTTGATGCTGGACTTTGTTAGTAATGTTGGTAAGATATAGAAATGCAGATGACATGTGAATTTACTTTATATCCTGCAAAATTACTAAAGTTGCTAATTATTTCAAATATTGTTTCAGCTGATTCTCTAGAATTCTCTAGGTATACTGAGGTATCTTTTGCATAGTAGGAAAATTTTGTTTTCTGGCTCCTTTTTTTTCTAATTTCTTTAATTTCCTTTACTTCTCATTGCTAAAGTTAACATTTTCAGTACAATCTTGAATAATAGTGGTGATAATGGACATTCTTATTTATAACTAATCTTATTAGGAATGCTTCTATCATATTCCCAGTACATGTAATGCTTGCTGATTGTTTTAGATTGATACTGCTTAACATTTTGAGAGAAAAAAAACTCCCTTTATTCCCATGCTTTCTATTTTTTTTGAGGGGAGGGGGTTGGGTGGTTAAGTGACTTTCCTAAGATCCCAGAGTTAGTAAGTATTATTTGTCTAAGATTAGATTTGAACTCAGGTCCTATTGACTCCAGGACAAATGCTCTATTTTTTTCATATGAAGGGGTGCTATATTTTCTGCATGTGATAATCATAAGATATCTGCTATTTTTGTTATTGGTATGACTAATTATGCTGATTGTTTTTTTTAATATTGAATCATCCCTGTATTTGTGGCAAAAATCTGGCCTGGTCATAATATATTATTTCAATAATAGCTTCCTCTAATATCTTTGATAATATTTTATTTGAAATATTTGCATTAATATCCATTAGGGAAATTGGGCTATACTTTGTTGATTTTGGTTCTCTATAAGAACCATATTTGTGTCATGAAAGGAATTTGTTAGGACTACTTATTTATTTTTTTAAGAATAGTTGAAAAAATAGTGAAATTAATTGTTCTTTAAATATTTGGAAGAACTTTTAAATCAATCTGTAAATTCATTTTTTCCCCTTAGGAAATTGATGGCATGTTCAATTTCTTTTTCTGAAATAGGGTTATTTAAGTATAATGATTTCTTCTTCTGTTAATCTGGGCAATTTATAATGTAAATAGTCATCATTTCACTTAGAATGTCAGATTTATTGGCTTTTACTTGAACAAAATAGCTCTGAACTATTGCTTTAATTTCCTCTTCATGGGTAGTGAATAAAACATTTTCATTTGGTCTTTTTAAAATCAAATTAACCAAAGGATTATCTATTTTGTTGATTTTTTTTCATAAAAACAACTCATAGTTTTCCTAACTTCAAGTTGGTTAATGTCTCCTTTGATTTTTCAGGATTTCTGATTTGGTATTTAATTGGGAATTTTAAAAATTTACTTTTTTTCTAGCTTTTTTAGTTGCATTCCCAATTCAATGATCTTCTTTTCCTCTATTTTATTCATAAAAGCATTTAGAAATATAAAATTTCCCCTAATAACTGCTTTGGCTGCATCTCCTAAATCACGGAGTGTTTTCCCATTATTGTTATACTCTTGGATGAAATTATTGACTATTTCTATGATTTGTTGTTAGACCCCCTCATTCTTTAAGATTTGGTTATTTCATTTTCTTTTTCCTTTTCTATGTCTAAGGCCCAAGGTCATATAGCTAGGTAATTATTAAGTGTCTGAGGCTGGATTTGAACTAAGGTGCTCCTGACTCCACAGCTGGTGATCTATACACTGCATCAATTAGCTGCCCCAAATGTTTGTGCATTGGCTGGGAAATGGATATTTCATTTTCAATTAATTTTTAATCTACCATTCCCACAGTCCTTTATTACATGTAATTTTTATTGCATCATAATCTGAGAAAGATGCAATTAATATTTATGCCTTTCTGCATTTGATTATATGGTTTTTATGCCCTAATACATGTTCAACTTTTGTGTAGTTGCCATGTACCACTGAAAAACAAAGTATATAAATTTTTAACCCCATTCAATTTTCTCCAGGGGATTATTATATCTAACTTTTCTAAAATTCTATTAACCTCCTTAACTTCTTTCTTGTTTATTTTGTGGTTAGAGGTGTCTAATTCTGAGAGAGGTAGGTTGAGTTTCCCTACTAATAATAGTTTTGCTGTCTATTTCTTCTTGTAACTCAATTTCTCCTCTAATAATTTGGATGCTATACTACTTGTTGCAAATATGTTTAGGTTGATATTATTTCATTGTTTATTGGTACCTTTTAGCAAGATGCAGTTTCCTTCCTTATCTCTTTTCATTTTGTATTTTCTGAGATTGTAATTGTTACCTTTGCTTTTTTTTACTTCAGCTGAAGCATAATATATTCTACTCCAGTCTTTTACCTTTACTCTGTGTGTATCCCTTTGCTTCAAATGTGTTTCTTATAAACAACATATTGAAGGATTCCACTCTGGTACCCAGTTCTATTTTATGGGAGAGTTCATCCCATTCTCATTCACAGTTATGGTCACCAGCTTTCTATTTCTCTCTATTCTATTTTTCTCTAAGTATACTTTTTTCTCTTCTTCTACCATATTTCTTCTCACCAGTGTTTTGCTTTTGATCACCACCTTCCCTTCTATCAATCCTTCTTTTCCCTTTTGGCTTCTACCTTCTGCTTTCTCTTCTTTTAGCCCCTCCTTCCTTTTTCTTTCATTTATTCCTTTCTACTTTCTTGTAGTATAAGATAAATTTCTAAACTAAATTGGAAGTATATGTTATTCCTTCTCTGACTCAAATCCCCTGAGAGTAAGCTTTAATCAGTGCTTGCCCTTTCCCTTCTTTCCCTATATTATAGTTGATTCTTTGTGTTTTTTCAAGTGATATGATTTATTCTAGTTTGCCTTCTTATTCTCACAGTAAAGACTTTTTTATACCTTGTTTTTTGAAATATCATTTCAACAAAATCAACTTATACCTGCACCTTCTGTCTAAGTATACTCCTTCCAATTGTCCTAACAGAAATACAGTTCTCAAGAGTTGCAAGTATTATCTTATTGTATAGCATCTTATGCTGAATTTTGATGGTATTTGATTCTGTTATTTTTAGGGTTTTTTTTTTTTTTGCAAGGCAATGGGGCTAAGTGGCTTGCCCAAGGCCACACAGCTAGGTAATTATTAATTGTCTGAGGCAGGATTTGAACTCAGGTACTCCTGACTCCAGGGCCGGTGCTCTATCCACTGTGCCACCTAGCCACCACTTGGTAATTGATTCTTCATGGTACTTCATTCTCCTTTAACTTTCTTTATATCATGTCTCAGGCCCTGATCCTTTAATGCTGAAGCTGCTATGTAATCCTAAATGTTGTTCATTGGTATATGAATTGCTTGTTTCTGGCTACTTGCAGTATTTTCTTCTTGAGCTGACAATTCTGGAATTTGGTGACAATATTTTTGGTGTTTTTCTTTTTGGATATCTTTCAGCAGGTGATTAGTAGATTCATTTAAGATCTATTTTATCCTGATTCTCCAGTATTAGGGCAATTTTCTTTGATAACTTCCTGAAAGACATTGTCCAGGCTCTTTTTGGATCACAGTTTGCAGGTAGTCCAATAATTCTGTTTTCTTTTAGTTTGTTTTTTTTTTGCAAGGCAACGAGGTTAAGTGGCTTGCCCAAGGCCACACAGCTAGGTAATTATTAAGTGTCTGAGGCCGGATTTGAACTCAGGTACCCCTGACTCCAGGGCCGGTGCTCTATCCACTGCGCAACCTAGCTGCCCCCAAGTCCAATAATTCTTAAATTATGTCTCCTATATCTATTTTTCAGGTCAATTATTTTTCCTTTGAGATACTTTATATTTTTTTCTATTTTTCCAGTCTTTTGATTTTGTTTGATGAATTCTTAATTATTAATTGAATCCTTAACCTTTACTTATACAATTTCAATTTTAAGGATTTTCTTTTGGTTAGTTTTTGTATTTCTTTTTCCATTTGGCCAATTCTATTAAAAACTTTTAAAGTTATTGCTTTATTATGTAGATTTTCTTTCCTTTTAGGTCAATTCTTTTTTTAAGGAATGTTTGTTCATTCAGTTTTTGTATTTCTTTTTTTAAGTTATTGACTCTTTTTTCATAATTCTCCTGGATAACTTTCATTTCTTTTCCCAATTTTTCTTCTACCTCCTTTACTTGATTTCATCTCTTTCTGTAGGACTTATTGGACTTGAGAGTAATACATAATCCTTATTGAACCTTCACATTTCCCACTGCTTTCCTCATCTGTGATAGTTCTTCCCTGTCAGATATTTCTATGGTTAGGGTTTTTTTTTTTTGTTCATTTTTTACTTATTTTTAAAAGTAGAGCTCTGCCCACAGGACACAGGGGCCAAAGTTCAAAGCTTCTTGGGTTGAGGGTCATGGGTCTGGTTACTGGTTTTCTACATTGGAGTCTCTGGTATTGGTAGCAGCCTCCTTGCAATGGCATAACCAGACAAAATTCTACCTGTTGTGCTAGGTTTCTAGACCTCACAATATGCTTTTTATGCTGGTGCTGGAGCCATTACTAATGGCTTTTTGTAACATTGGACTGTTGAGCTGGGACCTAGGGGTCATGGATATTGATCTTTCCTGAGGTTAAGAGTCTACTGCTGGCTTCCCAATATTCTGCCTTAACTGGATTGCACTTCCCTTTTAACTAAGTGAGACACAGATACCCTAAAGTACTTTCCAAGATACCTTGAACTTGAACATTGTTTCACTACATTGTTTGTGGGTTCTGTCACTCCAGAATCTGTTCAGAGACTTCATGTAAATTTATTTCATAGGGAAACTTGGGAAAAGCTCAAGCAGATTCCTGAATTCTTCCTGTATCTTGGCTTATTCCCCTAGTACTGACTTTATGGCAAGCACAATTGCCTGGAAGTAGATGCTATTATTATCCCCATTATTAACTCGATAAAACTGAGGAAAGTAGATTAAATGGTTTGTCAATGCTCATAAAATGAGTAAATAGCTTCCATTAGATTTGAATTCAGCTCTTCCTGACTCTAGGCCTAGGACTTCATCCACTATTCCATTTAATTTTCTCCTTACATGCATGGAGGCCCTCACAGACCATATATTTACTAAAGGGAAAATGTTGTGCAACAAAAACAAATATTTGCTTAGTGAACAGGAGGAAACATTAGCCCCTAGAGCTAAACCAAATTGACATAAGCAATATGTTTCAACTTGAAAATAAAATTATTAAATGGAATCTCTTGTTTAAAGTAAACAGAACAAATAAACCTCTTAGGTATTTTGGGCTGATGAAATATCAAACCAACTATTAATTGATTGTGATGTTCTGACATCAACTAATCTGGAATAACTCATGATGTGGTAAGAGTCTGCTTCAAGATATAATAAAACCCATATTCCATCTTGGAGACTAGTAGGGAGTTTCTGAACATATTTGTTTATTTTTCACAATACTGGTTTTTGCTTTCTCCTAATTTTGTATATAAACATGCAGGAAATCAGTTCCAGAAGGTAAGTGATATATACTTTGCAACCAACTATTCAGATTTCTGTAAGAGCCTGGTTTTACTCTATTTTTTTATTTGATCACATCTATGATCAATTAAATTAAATCAATCTATAAATTATGGAAGCAATTTCTACAAATCCATGGTTTACACCTGTACATAAGCAATGAGAAGTTCATGTCAATTAAAATGACAAGCAAAAAATAGCTAAAGGTCATTACATTATGGTGCATCTGATGAGGTGGTTTAGTTTCTGATAAGACACTAAATGAAGGACTTTTAGACCCAAAAAAGGAAATGAATTCTGTTTGTTATAAAGGCACACTGATTTGTTAATTGTCTCTATGTACCTTTTTACTCTGTAATGCTAATTTGCCTCTAACAAATCATGTCTATAGGATATTTTCCAAACCAAACTATTCTAGAGGGATCCTAATGTATCTTCGTCCAAATAGCACATAAAAACTTCAGCAACAACCAAAACTTTTATTTGAGAAAATTCATATGGTCATAAAAACAATAAAAATTCCCCACACATTTGAAATAAAAAGCCCTCTGGAAAAAATGGAGAAATTAAAGAAAAACTGATCAACTAAATACTTCTGCCTAACTAAAAATTATGTGCACCAGGGAAAAGAAGCAGACGCAGCTAACAAAGCCAAATTAACAGACACTATTAACAAAACTGATCCATATGTCCATGTTCAAAAAATTTTATATACCTTTCCAATTAGACCAATGAAATAATTTCTTGAATGAAATGAAAGTCAGAAGAAACATAATTTCCATTATTTTATGATGAGAAAAACTTTCTAAAACTTGTTAATCTCTTTTTCTTTTTTCTGATATAGCAGTTAAACACATACTTTTAATGAATTTGAAGTCTACAATTTTTGTTTCTTTTGCATGGAAGCTGTATCATTTTCATTATATAGTTGGTAGTGATAGTTTTCAAAAAATATTTTTATTAAATTGTTGAATCACATTTTCTGTCCTTATTTTTTTAATAAATTAATCAACACAGATACTCTTGAGAGTGTGATCAGGTTTGGCTTCAGGAAACTTGGGTTTCAATCTTATCTCATACTCTGCAAATGTACATGATATGACACCACCATCCTTCCAGTCTCTGCTCAGTGTAATCTTCAACACTTCAGTTTTTCATCTAGACAGCTGACAAATCAAGTCTATATCTCTACAAAGTCTACAGCATCTTATATAATTTACCACTCCATAAAAACCACTACCTTAGTTCAGGACCCCCATCACTTCTCTCTTAAAAATTTCAATATCGGGGTGGCTAGGGGCACAGTGGATAGAGCACAGGCCCTGGAGTCAGGAGTACTTGAGTTCAAATCTGGCCTCAGAAACTTAATAATTACCTAGCTGTGTGGTCTTGGGCAAGCCTTAACCCTATTTGCCTCACAAAAACCTAAAAAAAAATTTAAATATCCTCCTAAATGACCATTCTCATTGCAAGACTCTTCCCAATCAAATCATCCTCAAAATCAACTGTCCAAGTGATTTTCCTAAAGTATCTAACCTTGTTTTTTTATTTATCTGACCTCACTTTCTTATTAGCTCTGCTCTCTCACCCCAGTTTGCCTATTTCTTCTAGCATTTTCTTTATACTCCTCTGTATGACATTTAAGACCTTTTATAATCTACCTTTATCCTATTATTTATTTTATCTCCTTTAATGTACCTTACAATCTGAACTTTCTTATTGCTATTCATATGTAAGGAAAATCTCCAATCTCTTTCCTTGTCTTTGCATAGACTGTCCCACTTATCTGCAATACACTCCATTCTCACCTCTTGATATTAGAATAATTAGTCTAAATTAATTTCCACCTTCTACATTAAGCCTCTTTGAACACCCCTATCTGTTAATGCCAAAACCTTACCCCCCAACAAATTTATACAGTGTCATAGGACAAATAAGAATTTTGATTTTCATTTCATGACAACGCTGGCCAAACCTATAGGATTCTACTGACAATAGTAGTTTAGAATATCTGAACCCGACTAGATGAAACTGAACAGTTATTTCCATGACTGCAGTTAGTTCCCTTTAATCTGAATGCCAAATTTCACACTATATACATAGATTTCATTGCTCTTTTTTGTTGTGTTTTTAGTTTCAAGGCTCTTAAGACTGATGTTACTCTAAGGAATGTGCAAAAGTCACAGCTTTTAAAGAGCTCACTTCAATGATTGCTTGAGATATTGCAACAGCTGTTAATGTTGGGAAATCATGCATTTCAACAACCATTCAAGCCAACATTTCAACAATCATTTGAGCCCATATTTCAACAATCATTTGAGCCCTCAATGAAATAGGATCAGTTAAACTAAATGCTGCTAAAAAAATACCAAGAACTAACAAATAATTGCAGCAAGAAAAAAAAGACTCAGAAAGAAAAGCAAATACTTTCAGAGGGTATTGACAACTGGAGAAGTTGCTGTTGACTGCTTTACAGTGTGGTGTGGGTGTCTTGAAAATGAAAGAACAGCAAGATTATTAAAAACAGTATGGTAGCTAATTGTTATGTTAGGGGAAAGACAAACTCAAGTCTAAAGTGCTAAAGGTTTAAAAAAGGTTATTTTTTACTGATGAAATTTTTTTGTTGGTTTTCTACAAGGCAATGGGTTTAAGTGACTTGCCCAAAATTATACAGCCAAGTAATTATTAAGTGTCTGAGGCCAGATTTGAACTCATGTCCACCTGACTCCAGGATTGGTGCTCTATCTACTGTGCCACCTAGCTATCTCTGAAATTCATTTTTAATTCAAAATTTTAGCAAAATTGTTGCCAATGGTCTAGGTGGACTTATAAGATAAAGAAAAATAATAAAGATTTAAAAATATTTTAATTCTTTTTATTTTAAAGTGCCTGGAAGTTTTGTTATTTGAGCAAATGATGAACTGTGCTAAATTAAATGACAGAGAAGCAGTTTGTTTTAGATTTACAAAGATTCCCAAATGAAGATAGAACTCTGCAACATGACACATGAAACAGAATTGGGTTTGTCACTATTCACAGAAGGATAAGAATTTCATCCAAGAAATAGTGATAGACATGCTTCATTACATGGGAACTGGTCTTTTTTAGAACTACATAGAAAACCTATGGACTATAATGAAAGCCAGATTTGGAAAAAATGAACTGTTTATCACATGAACACTAATATCTAATCAAATAAAAGTGCTTTTTAAAGATAAGGAATTAAAGAATATGTGTGAACATTTTGCGAATTTGTTACCAAAATAATGTAAAAACAAAACACATTGAAGGTTTATTTTGCTTTGACCCAATTAATTTACATGCTGCATTATCTGTTTTCTATCTCTTACATATAAGTTCATATATGCACATTACTTACCTCTGAAGTATTTAAACTTCTTGAGGTCAGGAGTTATTATGCTTTTGTCTTTGAATCCCTTGAGCCTAGCATAATCCCAAGCACATGGTAATCGGTTAGTAATTATGGGTTAAGTCACTTAACCTCCATTTTCTCATAGTAATGAATAGTTATTTTGAAGTAAATGTTTTCTAAACCTTAAAGTGATAAATATGTGAATACATATATACATGAATAAATGCATACATTATGACGTTATACCACTGTAATAGTTGTGATACAGAGGACTGCAATCCAGATATACATGAAGCAATAGGATTTTATAAATTACAGAATTACTGAATTTCAGAGTTGCAAAGGAATTTAATGTCCATTTATTCCCATTTATAGCTTTAAAGGAAACTCCTCTATACATTATCCACTTAATCATCATCTGGACTTTACTTGATCTCAGGATGAGGAGGAACCTACTACCTTCCAAGTTATTGAATTTTTTGGGTAGCCTTACTTAATAGGAAATTTTTTAAATTTTATGCTTATGTACTCCTATTAATAACTTCTACATCGGTAAGGATATTAAATAGCATTTTGAAGGAGATAATGAAGTCTGGGATACATAACTAAGAAATTATATAGTAAGTGGAAGAACTTGACTATACAAGCTACAAGTTGCCCAGGATTCAGAAAACCAAGGAATTTGTTGTATGATACAGACATTTATTTACAGAAACATACAGATAGATTTATATGGAACCTTAGCAATTATCTAAGCTTTCTTTTGTTTACATGAAAAAAACTTTACTTGCCTTTCCTAAATTCACATAGGTATCAACTAGCACAACCATAGTTTAAACCTGGTCCTCTGACTCAATCTTTCATCCTTTCTACAGTTTCAAAAATTTGAAACTATAGAAAGTTTCTTCTGATAAAAAGATAACTAGAACAATAGGGAAATGTTTAAGAGTTAGAATCAGTGTTATAAATAATAGAAAACTAAGAGACACCAGTGTGGAAATCAAAAGGACACAAATCTTTAGCCCATTTTTTTGTGCTCTTTTTGCTCATGCCTCAGGAACTGTTATAGAGTATAGATGCATACATTATATTAAACAAGATAAAATATGTAATTTATAAATTGTAAAGGACAATAAATAAGATCTTATTACACTTGTTATATATCACTGTTATTACTACTATAATTTTAGATATTCTTGGATTAACACTTAACTTCTTTTCTTTTTGTCTCTTTGAACATTTGTCCTCTTCTTTTCCCTTTATCATTTGAAAAACTTGGTAAATTAAAGTGTCTTTCTTTCAAGGGATGTTTGGTGGGACATTGACCTATTGAAAACTTACCTATAAGAAAAAATGTAGCAACAGGAAAGAAGTGGAGGGTTTTATAGATTTTTGTCCTTATCATAGAAAGAAGGGAGCAGTTATTTTATCTTAAAGTGTTTATAGGTCTTTAGTGTCCAGTGCTGTGGCTTGTATATAATAAACACAACTTCTCTACTTATAGTTTTCTCATCTAAAAAAAGAGGGAGTTTGACTAGATGGTCTCTCTAGATGCTTCAAGATCTTGATCCAAAGACATTATCCATGTCTATGCTTTTCCCCTTCTCCTAGGATTCTAGAATAATTAATTCTTCTAGATGAACTCTATGAAATCAAGGACCTTGTCCTACCCAAATTTGCATAATTTACAAAGTTTAGCACAATGTTCTTTTGGGGGGGGCAGTGGAAGGGTTTTGCCAGGCAATGAGGTTAAATAACTTGACCAAAGTCACACTGTTTGTAATTATCAGGTGTTTGAGGCTGGATTTGAATATTTTGGTCTTTCTGACTCTTAGGATGGTACTCTTTCCATTGTGCCACCTAGCTGCCTCAGCACAGTGTTCTGAAGAGAGTAAGCAATTAACAGATGACTGAATGAATAAGAAAAGATGGAAGGAGGGAGCAGAACAAGAAAGTTGAGCATGTTGAAGTCAAGTTTTACATACTTTCCACAGTTTTAGGCTGAGCCAACCCCAGTCTCCCCAGTGCCAGGTAGTTAAGCCAATATGTACTCAGGAATTAGCAGTTTGCAGCTTCCTTGACCTGGAAATAAAAATTACTTCCAAAATCATGTTTGGATTTTAGTTTTCTTTAAGTCAGTATATTCCTCAGTGACAGTTTCTAAATCACATTCATATAAATCAACTTACTTTGAGAATTAAAAGTTTCTGCAAAAAATCAGTGGAAATTAAGGATCTTCCAGTGATATTAACAAAAGGGATTATATTACCTTTTAAGAATAGAAATCAACGTTTTTGCTTTAAAAATAGAGAAAGAAAGTAAGACGAGTAATTTAATGCTTCTCTGAATCCTTGTATTCAAAGGCCCATTGGTAAATGTTTACATATGCCAGCTTTTTAGGAAAAAGTTAATTGAAAAATTAATCTTCCAATTTCACTTCTCAGATACATTAAAACAGTAATTTCATACTGCCAGATAATTAAAAAATTAATGGAAAAAATTTCAAGAACAAGGAGCAACCATTATATATAAATCATTTACTAACCATTTTTCTAATAATTCCACAAATATCCAAATCTATCTATCCATTTTTCTATCATCCATTTTCTATCTATCTATCTATCTATCTATCTATCTATCTATCTATCTATCTATCCATCTATCCATCTATTGATCTTTTTCCTTGTTTCTATTTCTAAAATAATTACAAGTTGAAACCCTTAAGTAAACAATTGTAAAAATGATTTTTTTGGAGTAGTGAAAATTTCAAATGATACAAGTAAATCTGAGGAAATAAAATTATTTCTGAGATATGATTTAAGATATTATAAATATCTGGGTAAATGTTTTAATTGGAAACCAGGAGAAGGTAAGGTTTTGAAATAATAGAAAAATGCCTTCACTTACCCTGGAAGTTATTGAGGAAAAATATAAAAAATAACTATGATAAGAATGATCTTACCTAGTTTACAGAAGGTCTGGATATAGATCAGGTCATTTAGTAACAGAAACCATTTAGAAGAAAAGAAAAGTGAGGAAGAACTTAAGGTCAATAAGTAGAAATAGTGAGGTGCAAGAGAAATAAAGAAGACAGATTACAAGAAATTGCAAGTATCCTGTTTTTTGAGCATGGTGGTGATGAAAAAAATAATGATATAGGATGATTAGTAAACCTAAAGAAATTAGCAGATTAAGTGAGAGTAATACAATGAACTAAATATTACTACTCAAAGTTACTCTTTCTCTTTCATTTTGTCTTTGTATCTCTATCATAAAGCATGATAGAAATTTTTTAGCACAAAGTAAATAAATAAATTCTTTTAGATTAGACTAAATTAATAGGACAATGTGTAAAAGTATTAGCACTTGGATTTCCTTGTTATTATATTTCTGAGTTTACTTTGTAGTATAGATATTTACTGAGGCTATGAATTGTCATATAATTTCTTTGCTGATAAACCAGGATTTTCTAAATAAACAATCACATATTAAGTGAATAGAGATGCTTTTATATCTTCTTCATACCTTAAATTTATTTCTTTTGTTGTTGTTCTTAAAATTTCTAGAACTTCATAAAATAATAGTGGGGAGAATATTCATCCTTGCTTTATTCTTAAATGCATTGGGAAAGATAGTGAATCCCCATTATATATTGTGTTTTCTAGTTTTAAATATATTTTATGATGTAAAGCATTCCTTCTTGCCTATAGAGATGCTAGCACAAGTGAACTTGTAGCTTGTTAAAGTTGTTTTTTTTCCTAATGAGATGTTCACATTTTTTTTATGTTAAATGTGATTAATTATATAGGTTGTTCAGTCATCTTTACAACCCTGCTATAGATCCAACTTAGCCAAAATAAAGAATTCTTTTTTTTACTATTGTCTGTCTGATAAGAACCTGTACATATAATTTGTGAATTGTAATTAATTATAGTTTTCCTTATTTTCTTTTCCTTCCATGATGTAGATATTGAAATTTTCTCATAAAATAATAATAAAAAAGTCTCATAAAAGGAATATGATAGAGTGCTTTCTTTATCAAAATTCAAGAATAATTGATATAGTATAGGCATTAGACTTTCTTTAAAAGTTTGATGTAATTTTCCTAAAATGTAGCAGAATTAAGAGTCTCTATCTTTATTAGTTCCATTTAAGAAGCAATTTAAGATTTTTGGTCATAATTTTTCCAAAATTTGTTCAATTTCTTATTTTCCCTTTGATAATTTGATTCATTTTTCTGACTGATTTACTTTAATACCTCTATTTATTCTGTTATTTTGAGTATTTTCTCTTTTTGAAACATTCTTTCCTTTGTGCTTTCAGTTGTTCGTCATATAATTCTGCACAACTGGTTATATGATAAACTTTTAAGCTTATTGTTATTCCTTATGTTCATTTTCATTATTATTCATTTGATTTTATTAGCTACAACTGTTAGTTTTTCAAAGAACTTTTTGCTTCCTTTCCAGTTTTTAAATTTTCAGTCAATCTGCTCTAATTTTTGAAATTTTTTGTTTTGTGCTTATTTTAAAGTCATTTGCTTAAATATATATGGTTATACATACATATATAAACATATATATGTCCTGCTCAGTTTAACGATGTTCTCCATTTTTGTTTTGCTAGTATATACTTTGGGGTATGATTTTTTTTAATTAAGAACTGCAGCTCATAATATTTGGTATGTTGTCTCAGCACTATGACTACTTTTTACATAATTATTGATTGATTTTGTGGTTTATTTTTGAACCACTCATTAATAAAGATCTCATCAGTAATTGTAAATTTGTAATTGAAAAGAAATTGAGACCAAGAATAGCATTCTATTGAGATATGTTTTTTATGAATGTAATTCCATGTTACTGTACAAAAACTAACAAAACAGAGCATTTTGGAGAACACTGGGAAGATATGTATTAAATGATACAGAATTACATGAGTAGAACGAGGAACATACCTTATACAATTTTTAAGAATATAAAGAAAAAACTTGGATAGTCTTTTAAACTCCAATTAATACAACAACCAATCACAATTCTGAAGGGTTGATGATAAAGAATGCTACTTTCTTCCTGACAGAGAGGTAATAAATTCAAAAATTCAGAATATAAGGCATACATTTTCATAAACAGTCAGTGTGGGACTTAATTTTGTTTGTATGTGGGCTGCATAGTTTTTGGTACAAGGTCTATTTTTTTAATCCATTTCTCAGTGACAGTGATAATAATAGGAAGGCCAAAACAAAAGCAAAAATAAAAACAGAATCATTGAAGCAGCATTAAATAAGAGAAAGCAGAAGAAATTTCAGAGAGAAGCACAAATAGGACAATATTGGAAATTACAAGTTAAATATTTTTATATACTTAAAAATATATTCTACATAATAAAAATAAATCATTTCTTTTCTTTTTTTTTAACTTCTGCAAAGGCAACATACCTAGATTTAAAAGGGGAGAAGAGAACATAAATATTATAAATATAGGGAAATATATATTCATAATAGTCTTCTTGCTGATATGTTGATTTGGGAGGATATTAATTTTTGATAATAAGTAATTAAAACTTCTCTTATTGGATCTTTCTCATTGTTAATATTTATGTAGTGCTTCAAGGTTTACAAAGTGATATATCTCATTTGATCCTCACAATTACTCTGAGTTAGGGACTACCATTATCCCCTCTTCATAGAGGAAGAAATCTTTAAATGTTTGAAGTAGGATATAACTGCAGGTCTTTCTACCTCTAAGTCCTGCACTCTTACTTACTTGGCCACCTAGCTGCTCAAGTCTTTTATTTGTACTCCCTGAATTGATTATTGTTATTGTATTGAAGATTGGAGAAAATGGGCTTCAGGGACTTAAGAATCTATGTGACATCCTTTGAGTGAAGAACTCACCAATTATCTTACTCAGGAAGATAAGAAAGACAGAATTTAATTCACAGTTTAATTACACAGTTTACAAATTACCACAAAAAGTCCACAAGCTATTACAATTGTTTACAAGTTAGGTCCTGTGGAGAAGCAAGTAGATAGTGAGTTTCTTAAAGGTAATAGCAGTTTCTAAGAAGGTTATCTAATTAAGTAAATAAGAGAGTATCAAAGGGGATAGTCAAGTTAAAAAGGGAAAAAAAGGAAGGAAAGGAAACTTAGATCAATATAGATCCAGTCACATGAAGCTAGGAAAATATTTATCAGCAGCATGAAGCTAGACCACATGGATACAGCTTAGAGAATGGGAGAGAAGAAAATCAAAGTAGCCCAGGTGGAATGATACAGGAAAGGAGGCCCATCCTGGATGGGCCCTTGCTCAAATACATTTCTGTGGCGTATAACATAAGAGTGGTACTCGGGAAATGGTTTCCAGATATATTCTCCACTGTGCATGCACAGGGGTGGTCCCTACAGGATTACTAAGAGAACACTCACTGAGCATGAATAGATCCAGCATGCCCCTTCCCCAAAGGGCATGACCAAGGTCAGCCTTACTCTTAAAGTCCAAAATGACTTAGAAAATGAAGTTCCCAGATAGCCAACACCAAAGGGAGAACACCACCCACAATACAGAAAAATTTCCAATAAAAAAGATTATAAAATTTCTGTGTGAAGTTTCTCTGCTTTAGTATTATAATATGTAAAGGATGTGTTTTGCATTTCTATTTTTACATCTATTTTTAATTAACCTGTTGCTTAATACTTTATCACTTGGTCAACTTTTTGCTAATAACAGTCAAACCACAGCTTACCAAGATGGGTGTGTCTCTTCAGACAATCTTAGGCCTGGTTCTGATTCACCCCTTTGTTATATGACCTACCAATACCATATAGTGCTGAGAAAAGAAATATCTATGTATATTTCATATGTACATATGAAATATATATATATATATATATATATGCACACACATATTTAACACACACATTTTTAACACACACATTTTTAACACAAAGCAATAAGGTTTAATGACTTGCCCAAGGTCACATAGCTAGGTAATTATTAAATGTCTGAGAATGCAAGTGAGCTCAGGTTCTTCTGACTCCAGGGCTGGTGCTCTATTCACTATGCCACCTAGCTTCCCCTCATATATTCTTTATTAGTTCCACTTAAGTAGCAATATAAGATTTTTGGTCATAATTTTTCCAGCATTTGTTCAATTTCTTATTTTCCCTTTTATTTGTCTTTTATTCATCTTTGAGAGAGGAAAATTAAGGTATATTCTATGTATATTTCCACTTTTATGTGATTCTTGTAAATAATAAATTATAATGTTTTATCTTATTGATCTCATTAAATTTCATTCCAGTGAACTATTTAGTTCATTCATATTTTTATTTTCCCTCCTTTGTAATTCTATTTTTTCTGTATCAGTATTTTTTTTGTTTCCCATTCTCTTTTAAGCTAATTCTTTCCTTCCTCTAATTAGATTTGCTTAATCATTTCAAGGAGATCCTAATTTCTTTGGACTTCTTTTAAAAATTCTAGTCAGTTTCCTGATTTACAAAATAAGGTTAAATTGGATTATCTATTTTTACTTCAAAATCCTATAACACTTTAAATACTGTATTCTTCTCCTATGAAAAAGAGGAAAAAATACCTTTTCTAACTGACTACAAATTTTAAGGATAATGTGAAAATATATACAAAAGTAATGATGATGATGATGATGATGATTGTCCTTCATTATCAGAGAAGGACATGACATCAGGGAAGTGATGTCATGAAAAGCATTTGAATTGGATTTGAGTGAGGCTCATTACATAAACCATAAAATGCTATCCAAATATTAAGTACTGTATTGGCAGAAAAATGACTGCATTGTGGGAGATCATTAAAGGAGGGAGAGAAGAAGTCCAATAATAGGAAAGAAATGTTCCCTTGTGGACATAAGAAGAATAGATGATAATTAGGGCAACAGAAAAAAAGAAGCAATCTTAGAAATAGGAGAATCAGAAAAATACACACAGGGAAGTAAAACGTGGAAATGGTTTTGAGGCAAAAGTGGTTAATAAATACTACAGATGTCAGGAAGGAAAAAAAAACTGAAAATAACATCCACTGTTTTGGCAAATGGAAGATTTCTGGTGATTTCTTCAAGAACGGTGCTTCTAGATTTAAAGGGGATGGGAAAAAATGTAGTTTTTATGAAATGCATAAGAGAACAGTAAATTGAAAAGGTAGGAAGTTTTAAGATTTGTATGGTTTGTTTTTATTTGTTTTTCTGGTGGGATGGTGGAGTAAGAAGAAAACTCTGTGCATGGTTAAGATGCTTCCTTTTACATTGAGAAAAGGAAATGGAACCATTGGGGGGGAAAAAGAAGCAAATGTATATGTAAGTGCTTGTGTTTATTGGAAGCTGGGGGAAGAAGCCTGGGTGGGAGAGAAGTATAAAATCATGTATTGGAGAGATCATGGCATCAGAAAAATAGCTGAATGAGTTAGCTTCCCATAAAAAGAGAGGATACCTTTTATTCTTGAGCCTAGAAAAGATCATTTAGAATGTTTAAATTATCTACATGTTTCTTAGAAGACATTTATTTTGGGGGGGAAGAAGGAAAGTTTTAAAAAAGAAATTTATCAGACTTAATTCTCAAAAAAATTACTACTGAATATAAATATTCAGTTTACAAATGAGAGCGGTATCCAGTCTTCCTATTCTTCTGTATAAAGTAAGTTAGGAAAAGAAAAAAATGAAGATATGAAGAGATTTTATAGCTTTCCTCAATTCTTGTTTGGGAAAAAAATGTTTCAAACTTATAGAAATGAATAAAATATTCTAGCTAGAGGCACTAGTATATTCTACGATATTTTACTAAGCATTGCTTCTTGTAAAATCTCAGAACTTTGTGAATAGTTCAGTTAAATTACTTTTAATCCCTCATTACATATATCTGCTGTGCAATGGAAGATAGATGATTGTTATTTAATATTTATAGAGTGAAATGAATGGATACATACTTTAAAACCATGGGAAGAAAATGAAGCCTGTCTCAGGGACCCAAGGCCAATACAATGCAAGGGAAGAACTTGAAGAAATAACATTGGGTCAACAGGCTTATGGAATTCAAGGTAGGAAAGCTTTGCCAAAGTGCCACATGTTAAGGTGATTCCTGAAATTCATGAAAGTGTCTACTCAGGATAAATTTTGCATGTGATTTATGTGAAGTTTATAACTTGTGAAGTTTATAACTTTTTTCCTGAGGCAGCCTTTCACAAGTTCTCAGATTTCTGTAACACTCCTAAATTTAAAAGGTCCAGTGACTGGCAACTGCTATGTGTGGGGTGTGTGTGTGGTGTGTGTGTATGTATATGGTATATAATGGAGGTATAGGGGAAAGGAAGAGGAAGCTTTCTCTTTACCTTATCCCATTATTTTATGGGATTATGCCAATATGCAGATTAAGATTATCTGTAAATTGGAAGGATTGTCCAAATATAAAGAAAAGTGGTCTATGGGAGCCCAACAATACTTAAAACATGAGTCGAACAAGAGGGAGTTTCCAGAATAAATCGTTATTTTTTAAAAATCATTTAGCATTTCAATTTATGAAACGTTATCAATAATTTCTCTTTTGAAACATATTATCTGTTCACATCTTTGTTTTATAATCCCACAAACACTTCTCTGTCTAAAGGAATAAGTACTCTTCTTTTTCTGCCCATTTATAGTCATCTTACAGCCAGGTGTACACCTTCACTTCTGCTCTTCTCCGACCTGACAAATGCTCCTCTGCTGCATCCTCTTATTGGTTGGTCTCTTGGCTCAAGTTTGAGGGTCTTTCTGTCTGTGGTTTCCTCATACCTTCTACCCACATACTTTGCCTGGCTTTTGACTCCTTGCTGCCCAGGATCCTTAACTGAGTTTCCGATCCCTGCTGCCAAATAAGCTCCCTCACTGTTTGCTCCTGCCCTCCTCCTCCTGGGCTTGCTGACCTCCTATTTCCTGCTCTTCTGTTCCACTTCTGGAATCCACTGCCAGTCTGAGCCCAGGTTACAATGCTAGCTTGTCCACCAGCCTCTGGTTTCCTCTTGCCCCTGACGTCAGTGGCTCTTAAGGTTACTATGGTAGCCCCAGGACCTGCCACCCACCTGGAATTTATAGCCTGCTGCCCCCTGCAACACTAGACCTGTCTAAGCTTCTTCCTCACCCCTACCTCTCCCACCAGGCTGCCCACAGAAGTGTGAAACTGTGGCTAGACATACAATGGACAAGGCCAATCAACTCTGTTCTCTACCAAATCATATAAACTACCTGAGCCCCCCACTTAGGTCACATTTACTCACACCAACCAACCCTCACTAGACTCCTCCCCAGCCTTGATCCCACAAAGAAATAGAAAAACAAAAAAATTGATATCTCAGGTTCATGGATGTGTGGCAATTTCAGAAGTCACAGTGATACAAATGAAATATTAAGAAAAAATATTATAGTGCTTACCTATCATGTTCAATGGGCTTCTGATTTCCATCTCATTTTTATCTAGATAAATGATCCCATTGTGGAACAGAAGACCCTACTTAAATGTAAATTGTCAGCTTCCAGGTAAGAAGCTTCTCAATAACCACCTCTGAGGACTTTCCCACAGAAACTAGGTATAGGAGGTGAGAAATACTTCAGCCCCATATGAGATGTAAATTCACAGAAAATTGGAATTGCTTCAAACATCTTTCTCTACTTTTTCTCAGCACAAACACCATGCTTCACTTCCTTGTATAAACTGAGTCTATGCCTCTGAGAGGAGCTGCTGCTGTTATCAGTTCAGTTGCCCATACAACTCTCCCTAATCTTTCCCTTTTTACTTCTTCCCCTCTCCATACTATTTCTGGTGGTGGCTGCTGCTCCCCCAATCCCCCATCCCCACCCTTTAGCAGTCTGACAGTCTTGATGCTCATTTCCTCAAGGGATCACCTGCATCCAACTACTTTTACTTCATCTCCTCTCTCCTCTAGCTTTTGCTAACTACAATAATATTTAAATGTCCCTAAATGCTTTGGGTCAGAGTTAGACCTTTTGTGAATTCATGACATTCAAACATGAAATTAGACCACCCTAAAACAATTTTCACAACATTTTTAGACTCATTTTTAAATTTTTCAATTGCTTTCCCCTCTTCATAGCTCATTTCACATTAAAGAGAATTATCAAAAAATTTGCACCCCTGGACCTCAAAGCATGCATGTTCTGGGGAAAAGAAAAGACATGTTTTAAGAGGATGTGAAAAAATTATAAGGGAAGATATTGGAAGTAGACTCAAGGAAGTTAGAAAGTAATGAATCATTATCATCAAGAAGCATTTTAAGCTACCTCTCTCACATATTAGTCACTCCAGATCTTTTTCAAAACGAATCATTGCAACTTTATTATTTGAATCAGACATATTTCACTACTATACCAGTTTTGAAAGGATCATTCAAATTCTTTCTTCCTATGATGACACAAAAGCAAATAATTCAGTGAATAAATGAGCAAAATGATCAATCTGTTATATCTGGGAAAGACAAAGCCTAAAGGTTAAATTCCAAAATTATTGGAAACCTGTCTTCCTTTCATGCATCTTATTTCAAGTTAGATCTTTCCTTTTATTAAGTAAATGAATATTAAAGCAAAACTGTAGCATCAATCAAAAGTTAAATGAAAGTTAAGATGGGAAGAAGTAGGATTTGGGAAAGGGGCTTAAAGATCAGGTTCATTTGGGGTGAAAAACTCACCAACTCTCACTTAGAAGGGTAAGAAAGGCTTAAATTTTAATTCACAGGTTGCTCAGTTTACAAAATGTTTACAAGTTTGGTTCTTTGAAGAAGCCACAAGACAGTCAGTTTCTTAAGGGACTGGATGATCAGAAGATGAGGTTAAAAAAGACTCAAGGGCTTCAGAAAGAAAGAAAAGAAGCTTAATCAACATAGCATGATATATGGATATTTGGAACTGGGGATATATTGACAGTTAAAAGCCAGGAAAGGAGTAGTCAAATTAAAAAGAAAAAGGGAAAAGGAAAGAAACCTAGATGAGAGAAGGGAGAAAGAGAAGACAGGAAGCCTAGAAGAGGAAAAAAAGAGAAGAGAAGCTTAGATCAACATAGATCCAGCCATATGGAGCTGGGGCCACATTTTTCTAGCAGTATGACCTGACCATGCAGGTCTAACTGAATGAAATAAAGAACAAGAGCCTGGCCTGGAGGGCAAAAAAGGAGGAAATTAACAGAAGAAGGTTGACCCTTGAAATTTTTGCTTAAATGAATTTCTGTGGGGAGTAGAACACGGGTGGTGCTTCAGGAGTGGTAGAGCACCTGACTCCATATTCTCCTTTGTCATTCCACAGAGGCATTCCCCAAGGAGTGGCAAAGACAGATTCATTGCTCACAGGTGGCTTCTCAGTCTAAAGTCTAATCCTTCTAATCTAAAATGGCTTAAGAAATGAAGGTCACAAATACTCAATGTAGAATGGAGAATGCCTTCCACAGTACAGAAAAGTTTCAGATCACAACATTTTCTCTGGCTCCTGCTCCAAAATTTTAAGCATTAACATTAATTTATATGAATTATATAAAGCCAGCTTTAATATATATATATATAATATTATATATGTATATTTATATATTGTCTCATTGAGATGGCTATGTGATTATGGATTCTTTAAGGCTATTCCAAAGGACTGAAATATTTCTGAGATTCTCTTGTGCCATAAAACTTTGAGAAATGATCCAGATTCAGACCAAATCTATTTTTCAAAGAAAAACCTGGCTAAATATGGAGAGGCATACCACCATTAGGCTAATCACTTTTATTCACCAGGTTAATATAAGAAACAAATTTTATGTTTATATATACATATATGTGTACATATAATCCTCAGTTTTTACTCCTTCTGCCGTAATGATGGCAATGGTGAATGGGGTCAGACGATAACAAACATCTCCCAGTTTTTTGATAATCAATAAGGTTTAATTTGACTATTGCTACTTTAAAGGTGAGATTCTTGTCCAGTTACCAATGACTGAACATACTGGTTCAGAAACATACCTTTATTTCTATATTAACATTCTCAAAGTATCATAATCTTAATATGAAACACCATAACAGCAATTGCTCAAGAATCAGAGTTGTTAGAATTGATTTTATTTTATTTTATACCTGAAGGCAAGAAGAGATATTATTCTATGGAATATTTCATCCATGATATATTGCAGAACATATTGCAGAAAAGTATTTGTAAAAAGACCACAGTGAGAATATTGAAATTTTGACAAAAATCACTTATCACTCATATACTCTGTTCTTTGGTATCTTCATTTAAAAAAGTGAAGAAAGGTGAAGGGAAATAAAGGGAGATGAATGTTTCAGGGAAAGAAATGGGAGCAGCTGAAGACTTGCAGAAACTCCATATTTCTTTATCAGGAAGATTTTATTCCAGAAAAAAATAAGAATCAGCAGCTACTAGTCATGATGGGCATCATATAGCAACATAGGTAGTCACTACTAAGATGACAGGCAGAGCAAAGATGGTGGAATGAAGGCACGAAATCCCCAGACCACTGTAAGTACCTTTAAATTAGAACTCTAACCAAATTCTAGAGTGGGAATCCACAGAAAGAATGAGGGAAATAATTTTCTGTCCCAAGACAACTTGGAAGATCTGTAGGAAGGGTCTGTTCCACTGGGGTTGGAAAGAGCCATAGTGAAGCCCACTGGAGCAAACCCACTCTAGCCATCAAAGAACAGCCCAGGGGCTCGTTCCTGGTAGTGCCTGGGTCTGTGGCAGTGTGGAAAATTTCCAGACATTTCAGCCCAGAGATTGTCAAGGACAACTTGGAAAGTCAACAGGAAAGCTCTGTCACACCATAGTGAATGCAGGGAACAGACCAGCACAGACCTCAGCATAGCCCTGCCTGATCCTGCAGCTGCTTCCAGAATACTTAGGCCATGGATGGTTAAGGAGATCCAGGGAGATTGTAAAGGGTTTAATCTGCTATCCCTGGGGCAGAACTGTTTTGCTTTGCCCACACTCAGAGTCAGGTCACAGTCTGAGTCCCAATACTATCATAGAGGACCTCCTCAAAGCTCCAGGGCAGAAGGGAGTGCTTTGGGCATCCACAGACCAGAGTAGTCAGAGCCTCTCATAAGATCTTGAAGGAATTGAAGTCCTTGTCCCTGAAAACAGCTGTAAAAACACTCAAAAGCTTGGGAAAGTGCATCCTCCACCCTGGAGGCATAGCCCAGCTTAACAAAGATTTAAAATTAATAATCTGGGGAAATGAGCAAATAACATAAGAAAAAAGAATCTGAACATAGATAATTACTTTGGTCCCATGGAAGATCCAAACATACATTCACAGGATGACAAAGTCCAATATTCTGTATTTAAAACCTCCAAGAAAAATAGGAGTTGGGCTTAGGCTATGGAAGAACTCATAAAAGATTTTGAAAATCAAGTAAGGGAGGTAGAGGAAAACTGGGAAGAGAAATGAGAGCAATGCAGAAAAATCATGAAGACCAAGTCAGCAGCTTGGTGAAAGAGATACAAAAAAACTCCAAAAGAAAATAACATTTTAAAAACCAGTTTAGGATAAATGGAAAAAGCAGTCCAAAAGGCAAATAAAGTAGGAGAATGCATTAAAAAGTAGAATTGGTCAGATGGAAAAGGAGATAAGAAAGTTCTCTGTAGAATGGTAGTAAGGGAAGCTGATGGCAAAACTAGAATATGATATTCCAGAAGGCAAAGTAGATTGGAATGCAATCCATAATCAACTACTCATCAAAACTGAACATCCTCTTTCAGGGGAAAATAGGGACATTCAATGAATTAGGGGACTTTCAAAGTTTTCTGTTGAAATGACCAGAACTAAACAGAAGGTTTGATCTTCCAGAACAGGACTCAGATGAAGCCTAGAGAGCGCGGATGGGAAAGTCAAATTATGAGGGATTTAATTATGTTGAACTGCATATATTCCTGCATGGGAAGATGATACTGATAACTCAGATGAACCTTCTCATTCATTAGGGCAATTAGAAGGAGTATATATAGACAAGACAGAGGAGAGCTGAATATGCAGGTATAATATATTATTAAGATGACTTAATGGCCAAGAAAGGAATGTACTGGAAGAAAGGGAAATGATAGATAAAATAGGCTAAGATAATTTATGTAAAAAATGCAAGAAAAGATTTTTGTAATGGAATGATGGGGGGGAGGTGAGGGGGAATGTGTGAGCCTTCATTCTCATTGGAAATGGAAGAGAGGAAATAACATACACACTAAATAGGGCATAGAAATCTTTCTTACCCTGGAGGAAAAAATGGATAGGAAAGGAATGTGAGAAAGGGGACAGGGGAGGTGAGGGGGAGTAGGTGATAGAAGAGAAGGAATATTATGGAAGAGGATAGTGAGATATAACACACTTTTGAGAAGGGATGGGGTGAAAGGAGAGAGAGAGAGAAGAGAATAAATGGGAGTGGGGAAGAATAGGATGCAGGGAAATACAACTATCAATAGCAACTGTGGGAAAAATATATTGAAGCAATTTCTCTGATAGACTTACAGTAAAGAATGTGTTACATCCCAATGACAGAGCTGATGATATCTGGAAAAAAAAGAAATAAAATGAACACAAACACATAAGATTTGGCAAAAGAATATCTATTGCTGTATCTATGCTGAAATTAACAATATAATCATATTGTCAGAGAAAGTGTTTAGGAAACTATTTATTAAGTATACTTAAATAATTTGTTTGCCAAAAGAAAAAAAATAGTTAGTCATTGAACCAATACATATTTATTCAGCACCCATTAAGTGCCAGATACTGTTCTAAGTCCTGGATATACAAAGAAAGAAAAAAAAACAGTTCCTCCTCTCAAGGAGCTCAAAGTCCAATATATAAAGAATAAAATTAGAATGGACAGAGGGAAGGGTTGAGAATATTTTTGATTTTTTAATATTTTCATTTATTTTATTACTTATTTCCCAATTACATGTAAAAAATTACAAAATCTTAAAAAAATTGAGTTTCAGATTCTCTCCCTTCTTCCTGTCCCTGCCCTTTCATTGAGAAGGCAATTTGATATCAATAAGACTTTCAATTGCAAAAAAAATGAAGGCAGGATACTAATCTTAAATGTATGGAACAAAATATCTTACAACCATTGTTATAAATTTGTTCATTCATATTTGGGAAGGGGAACTGGATTGTTTTTCTTACAAGGAAGAATTACATTAGAAGTATAATATATTTTTGTGGTGGTGATGGTGGTTGGGAAGACAGTAGAGATGTGAACTGGACTTATTTTATTGGTATGATATAATAAGTGATTGATTTTCATTTCTACATTAGTTATGAGAAACTGAGGAAAGAATTCTATGCATTACAGATAAACAGCTAGCCAAAGATGGAGAAAATTATAAAATGGATAAATATATATCAGGGAGGATGGGGATGCTATAAAGAAAGGGATCTGCTTCTACTGATAACAAGTGAGTAAGCTTACAATTAAAAAGAAGCTTTAAAATTAGAATGGAGGGTAAATATACTGGTGCCAGTCTAAGGTATCATATTCATATATCTGTGTTATACATCTAAATAAGGGCAGAAGAACCTAAGCCTGATCACCAAATTGTGGGGAAGGGGAGGTTTGATAAGGAATGGGGAGCTATGTGAGAATAGAATTAAACTCTTTGAATGGGCCTTTGACCACTGCAATACACAGCCAACTGAAAACATGGGAGGGACTTGTCTTTCTACACAGTGGATAAAAGTCTATGCTTTTTATGTTCCAGTTGTGCCCATTTTGGGGGATCACCTATCATTAATAATATAATAAATGCTATTGTATATACAATAAATATTATTATTAATAATAATACAATAAAATAATGTAATATTACAATAAAGGAACCCATTTGCTTCACAAATGGTTGTTCCAGGAGTGGCTAGGTGGCGTAGTGGATAAGGCACCGGCCTTGGAGTCAGGAGTACCTGGATTCAAATCTGGTCTCAGACACTTAATAATTACCTAACTGTATGGTCTTGGGCAAGCTACTTAACCCCATTTGCCTTGCAAAAAAAAAAAACCTAAAAAGAAAACCTAAAAAAAAAAGGTTATTCTGAGTTCTTGACAAGATGCTTATTTTTTATATATAGGAAACTCTCAAATGAGAAAACTCCCTCTACCAATGCTAAATAGCACTCCTTTTCTTCAAAATATTATCTGAAGAGAATTACCTAGAGAATTTTGGAATTAAGTGATTTGTTTAGAGTCACACTGCCATTATTTGTTGGAGAGAGGACTTGAACCTATGTTTAGATTTCAAATAAATCATTTCATTTAAAAATATTTTTTGAGGCAACAAGGGGTTAAGTGACTTGCTCAAGGTCACACAATCATTAAGTGTCTGAGGCTATATTTGAATGTAAGGACCACCTGATTCCAGGGTGGGTGCTCAATCAACTGCCCTTCCTAGCTGCATCTATAATTTCATTTTATTTATTTATCTGTCTGTCTATCTATCTATCTATCTATCTAGCTAGCTATCTATTTATTTATCTATCTATCTATTTATTTATTTAGGATTTTTTTTGCAAGGTAAATGAGGTTAAGTGCCTAAGTGTCTGAGACCGGATTTGAACCCAGGTACTCCTGACTCCAGGGCCAGTGCTTTATCCACTGCACCACCTAGCCATCCCTATAATTTCATTTTAAAAGGAAAAAAAGTAGAATATTTATTACTTTATAATTATCACAAATGATGGAATTTTGAGTTTTGATAATATATTCCTTTTTCCTTTTATCTGTCTATGCTATGTTAAATTTTTCTAAATGAATACATGATTTGACACACTTGGAAACATGTTGCACTATAATAAGTGATCACCACCATCTTTCAATCTGTTAACAACTTTTTCACTTATTGATTTTTCCCTTAAAAAAGACTTATGAAGAAGGAATTTGTATTTGATTTGGTCTTTAAAACAAAGCAGTGTAATAAAGAAATATCTTGCCCCCTAATGAAAGCAACATCTAGCTTCTTATAGTTAAGCAAAAAAAAAATTAGATCCATAGTACTGAGACAAAGTTTGAGAAAACTGATGTCAAAGATCTTTTTAACAGCTGCATATATGTTTTGCAGTTTCATAATCAGTCAAGACATTTGATTCTTGATCTTTCAAGTTTGACAAACTGTACAGAATGGCTTATATGACTTTCTGTGAAATGGATCCCATTGAGTAACCTGGTCTACAGGTAAGGATACAATTTGAGCTTTTGGTTTTGTGCTCCCTAATTTTTGAGACTTTCAAGAGAATGTATCATTATGGGTGGAAACTATTTATCTCTAGAATGGTGTAAGTAAAGTCTTTGACTTGGGCAATTAAATACTTAATCTATTTATATGCTAGCATTGGGCATCCTAGGAGTTAATGTTCGTAAACCAGAAAAATTCATTGTTAAATTTTTTCTGCTTCATAAGCTATCAAAACCCTGGCATGTGTGATATTGAAACTTTCATCTGTAATGATACCTTGTGATACTGGTGTGTATCTCATACAGATGTGGTTTGTCTGTATTCTATGATGAGTTGGAAACTTTATATAAGCACCACTGAGGAGGGCAAATCCCTAAAGATTTATTGTTTCATAAAACATTTGATCAGAAAAAAGAGTATTAAAGAAGGAAGTGGAGTTCTTCATACAATGTACCTTTTAATGATATTTCTTACCAACCCAAATATTACACTAGGGAAGTGCCATTCAATAGTGAAATTCCCTGAAGGCAAGATTTATGGAAATGTACAGGCAAGTAGCTTTTCTAAGTTATTTATTATTACATTGTTTTTAAAGTAGCTTTATTTTAACCTGGTTTTTGCCGTACTACTTTTCTATCAAAATTATGAGTTTTCAATCTTTAGGGTTTACGTGGCAAGGACTTAATAGTTTTTAAGTTATCAAAAAATTAGTGAGGAATGGTATGTAAATTAAGTATATGTTATAATACCATAAAGTATATTAGCAGATTATGTCAGCTCAGAACATACAGAACATACAGAACATTTATATTTTTGGAATTGTCTTGATCTTATAAGTTTTTTGTCCCCTCATAGATTGTTAGTACTTAATAATGATGTTTAAAATATCCCAAATCCTGTCAAGTGATAGTATTCTTTAAGTTGTCTTAGAAATTTTCAAGCAACAATTTTTTTATTATTGTGTTTCTCTCAGCCTCCCATTGAGCCTTTAAAAAAACACACTTTTTTAAAAGAACAGACAATAACCCTCAATAAAATCTTAAAGATACAAAGTCTGACAAAATATAACCAATATCACAAATTATCTGAGACTAATTCTACAGAACAGAGGAAAACCCAGAAGAAGAAGGAAAACCAAAGATAAAGCAGAATCATAATGGGCTGTGTATCTCCAATTCACACAGTTATGCACAATTTATATATTCATATCTACAAAAACTAAGTTAAGACAGATGTGCCAATACAGATGTTTACTCTTATCATTGTATTTCGTGTGTGTGTGCGTGTGTGTGTGTGTGTGAAGGGATGTGTGGGTCTATGAGAGGGAATGAATGTTGGACAGGGGGAGGCAATTATGGCAGAATGTTAACATCTCTGTTTTTAATATATCGTTTGCAGTTCAATTTATCTTGTCTGTTCTAGGAGTTTGCATTAATAATGTTTAAATCTAGATCATTGAGATTGTGAGTTTAACTTTTTTGATTACCACAGCAAAAGTGGTAATATGTCATCAAAGGACTGTGAAGATGAAGTGCTACATTTTTCCAGAAACAGGTGTGTCATGACTATCAGAGCCAAGACAGATTGTCTACAGATCATCATTCTTCCACAGCCCTGGCTGAAGCTCAGGTGTCAAGGAAAACTGTAAGGGGTGAGATAATATTCAGATGAATTACAAATGATCTAATTGAAAGGGTATTTGCATATCTGAACTCTTTGTCCTTTTCTTTGTTTTTAATCTAGGCAAGCTAAATTCTTGGCTGGGCTAACTATAGCCACCAGATCAATTGAGAATGTCTCCAGCTTCTATTATTCTTCCAGCCAGTTCCTGTGTCACCAAGAAAACTATTGTTACTCTTATAAATTTTGTGCAATGTATCTTTATTATTTAAATATATTTTCCTTTCACCCACTCTTTCAAATGCATAATATCTTTCCTATAAAATAGATAGCAGATCTCTGTCTATTCTTTGTATCTAATAGGTTGCTTTAAAAAAAATTATAACTAAAATGTGCAGAGGTTTTCTGATAGAGGAGGTCAATTAAGTTATTTCAGCTGGAAGATTCAGCCTTCCTAGCATTTGTCTACTCATTCCTTATAGAGCTCACTCCAAGTATTGAGACCCCATTTTGAATTGGAACAATAATCTGCAATAAAACAGTATTCTCCCTCGTGAAGAGAAAACTGGCATGCTGCATATGTCAGAAATACTATTGTCAAAGTGTGTGAAGCACTTTAGTGCTTAGGATTTGGCACAGAAAATGAACAGCTCTTTACCAATTCCTCTAGGGGATCATCTGTTTAACTAGGATGAGGTCAGTGAAGAAATTTTGGCATTCTAGTGAGTGGAAGGTTCTTATGCAGACTGTCAAGAATAGCTTTCACAAATATCATATCTCATCTAGAAATGATAAATACTTCCCAGAAAGTTTTTCTTTTTGACCAAGGGAAATCATTGTGGGTTTTTTCCCTAAAGTCACTTAATTACTGGTAATTTAAATTATGTGAGCACTCAGAATGAATAGTCCATTCAAAAAACTGTCCTCAACTGTAAAATGAGGATAATTGTGAGGATCAAATGATATATTTGCAAAGTGCTTAGCATAGCATCTGGCAAATAGCAGACATTATATAAATGCTATTATTATTGTTTTTATTATTGTTGTTGTTAATAACAAGCATTTATTTAGCCAGACAATGTGCTAAGTGTTTTATAATTACCTTAGTTAATCCTCACACCCCTGAGAAGGCCGTACTATTATTGTCCTCATTTTACAGATGAGAAAACTGAGGCAAATAGAAGTTAAATTATTTGTACAAGACTACATAAGTAGGAAGTATCTGAGACAGATTTAAACTCAGATCTTTCTGACTTCTGGGTCAGTTCTCTGTCTTCTGTGCCACCTAGCTCCCTCTTTTATCATCATCATCATCATCACCATTATTATTATTATTATTATTATTAATGTGTGTGGTGACAATGATTATCTAGTAAACCCTAGCACCTAACACTGAGTAGGCCTTTAAATAACACCTAGCACTTAGTAAGCATTTAAGTAACACCTAGCACCTAACACTGAGTAGGCATTTTAGTGCCTAATATGAACTGGATAAGTAGGATAAGTTCATAGTAGGCACTTAAAAGCCGACTCAGTGAAACAGAGCCAATGAAAGCACAGTGTAAGCCATTTAAAAAAAATGAGTATATTAGATTTAATGATATTGAAGATTTCTAGATGAAAACCAGCATTTAATAAGTAAATGGTTCATTTCTAGGACTTTGTCAGTGAGAATGTAGGAGAAGGGTAATGCATAGTGAAGGATATTTACTTTTACTGAAAAAATATTGTACTTTCAGTGTTTTAGATTTCATATGTGAGTTACTGCATTTTCTCAACTCACACCAGGAAACATTTCTTAAGTGCTTCATATGCATACATTGTTCTAGTTATAGTTATCAGAAGTACATTGTAGTACTCTAACAATTATTACTTTAGGTCTGGATAACCGAGAAAATTTAAGATTTATTTGTAGGATTCAATTAGAACTTTAGATTTTTTTAAAAAAATCTTGTTTAGTAAAAATATCAGGATAAATAAACAAAGAGATAATATCTCAAAGATATTCTTAGTCCTGCTAAAAATTTAGAAGAATAAAAGATGGCAATGCATGCCATGATTCACTAAACAGATCTTTTTTTATGACTATTGGTATAAAGAGAAATCAAAGGGGCTTGCAATGTTCTTCAAAGCCAATGTGACTAAATAAAATGGAAAGAGGAAAATTCCACTTAATTTTTATTATATTTCTTGTTTGCCAAGACAAGGGTTTTGAATAGGTATGAAACTAGAATAGAAGGTGAGATGATAAGGAAATACATATCTGCTTTCAATCAGATATGATTAATGAAACATTTTTTGTAATCTTTGAAAAACTGAAAGGATGTTGTAGAAATGCAGATAAGAAAATGGGTGGACCATTTTCAAAAGAGGGAAAATTGTGAATATTTCAGACTGCAGAAGGACAAACATCTTCTATTTCTGGCAAAATTGTAGGACCTATCATTAAAGGGATGCTTGAGAGTGTTTAGAAAAGGAAGTGTTGATCATTAAAAGCCAGCATGGGCTCATCAAGAATAGGTCATGCCAGACTAAGTTAACATCGTTTATTTTTAATAGGGCTACTAGACTGGTGTATTAGGGAAATACCTTAGAGACAGCCTATGTGGATTTCAGCAAGGCATTTGCCCAGTGTTGCTGGAGTGCCTTCCTGATAAAGAAGGGAAACCGCATATATGAGACCAAGGATTCCCACAGCATCCTGACTTTCTTTTTTTTTTTTTTAGATTTTTTTTCAAGGCAATGGGGTTAAGTGGCTTGCCCAAGGCCACACGGCTAGGTAATTATTAAGAGTCTGAGGTCGGATTTGAACCCAGGTACTCCTGACTCCAAGGCCAGTGCTCTATCCACTATGCTACCTAGCTGCCCCTAGCATCCTGACTTTCACAAGAAGACCTGTTTCCTATCAAATCAGGCCAAGGGGTGAAATAATTCTGGAAAAGGCAATGAGAGGAATGTCTCTTCACACCATTACATTCCCCTCATTACAATAAGCATGAAATGCAAGTCATGTCATCATTCATTTGATGTCATTGCCCTTTTTGATCATGAAGGACAACAACCACAATTACAATTAAACACTGGAAATTATCTTTATTTGTATATATTTTGTACTCTCCTTATGTTTGATAATAATATCTGAGTGAAATATAGAGTCATTTGGAAAGGTTAAATCCAAAGAGTAATATGAGTTAATGTCAAATTGGAAGAAATATCATGTAAGGTCCCAGCAATCTGTTCTTGACTCTATTAAGTTACCTTGGTGAAGAGATAGGATACATGCTTATCAGAGTTTCAGATAGCACAAAGCTAGGAAGAATAGTCAATACATAGGATGAAGGAGTTAAGATTCAAAAAGATCTTGACAAGATAGTATGTTGGGTCAAATTCATTAGGAAGCAACTTTAGATTGATGTGTATGAAGTCCTGCCCTAGACATTTCACTACTTCAGGATAAGAGAAAAGATACTAAACAACAGTTTGTATGACAAAGATATTTGATTTCCACCATTCCACTATTGGTTTCCTCATATTTCAGCTAGACTGAAAGTAGACTGAAAGTAGATACATAGAAGATTGATCAATATGATCCAATTGTGGAACATAGCCACCAAAAATGCTAACATGGTCTTAGACTGAACTGGGAACAGTACCAAATAGGGGTTTAAATCCTATTGTTTACTTTCCTGGCCAGACCATATCTCACCTTGAAACCACATTTTAGGAAGTACATCAATAAACTGGAATGTGTCCAGAATGCAAAGAGGGCTATAAATAACACTATCTAAGGATTAAATGAAGGAATCAGTCACATCTAACCTGGAGAACAGATTTATGGAGATCATTTTGACTGTTTAGTGTTTGAAGTATTGTCATGTGGAAGAGGAAGTTATACTTATTTGGCTTGAGTCCAGAAGGCAATACTAAGAGCAATAGGTGAAAGCTGCAGAAACACAAGTTTCAGTCTGATGCAGGGAAATTAAAAAAAAAAAAAAAAACTTCATTATAATTAGATTGATCTGAAAGTAGAACCAGAGGATGGTTTTTCCCATCATGGTTTTAAGTATAGGTTAAAGATGTTGAATATTAAGATGCTGTATAGGTTGGACTAGATGGCCTCTGAAATCCCTTATGAGGGATTCTGAGATTCCAAGAAGAGGATGGTGTTATAGAATAGGATGTAGATTTCTGAGCCAGGATACAAGATACAAAAATGATGGATACTTATCTCATTTGATCATCTAATGAGAGTTGTTGAATTTTTGTACTTAAGATCAAGGGGACTTTAAACTGAAAGTGGAAAGGGAGACAGGAACTGTCATATATCTAGTAATCTAGATACCGCAGGGTCTAACAGATAGATTTAGCCTACAGCATTTTATTATATTTGTTATTAAATATATTATTATCAAAATATTACATTTATTATAATTCTGCATTTCCTCAGAACATTACTCAAAAAAGGCTTGCTAAGAATTTGGATATGAGAGGTAAAAGAAGAATCAAACATAAAACCAGGTTTCAGATTTAGGAAATGGAGGAACATGATG
The DNA here is from genome assembly GCF_037893015.1 of Macrotis lagotis. Lineage (NCBI taxonomy): Eukaryota > Metazoa > Chordata > Mammalia > Peramelemorphia > Peramelidae > Macrotis > Macrotis lagotis. Next base: position 194,412,671 of record NC_133663.1, read on the forward strand.
TCACCAATGACTTAATTAAAAAGAAAAACCAAAAACAATCCCAACAGGTCCAGCTTTGGACATACAGGATTTAAAATGCTTCTGGTATATTAACTGAATTATTCTTTGGTAATGGGATATGTGGGAAAAATCCATGTAGGTGACCAGTAATTTACAGGAGAAATTTATGAGAACAAGAAATTATGATGTTATCTTAAAAATGAATTTACAGAACTTTGTTAATAAATGATGTTTAAATAAGAACAACTTTCCTTGTCTACTTTAGCAATCAGTTTGCTCTGGGCTTTCTTTGAAATGTTTTCCTAGTGTAAAAGGTATTTCCAAATATTCACTTAGGAATACCTTTTAACTATTGTTACACCCAGCATGCCCCCTTTTAAAGAGGCTTTGTTATCTCTTACCCTCTTCTTCATTTTCATAATCAATAGATTTTTCAAGCATGATGTCTAGTAAATTTGCAAGAAAAAAGACTTATTTACAAGAATTAATAACTAGCATAAACATGACATAAAGTTTTGATAAATTATTAGGCATTTTTAAGTTCAGAAGAAAGAAAGGATTGACGCAAACTGGTAAAGACACAAAAGTCTTGGGGGGCAGCTAGGTGGCCCTGGAGTCAGGAGTACCTGGGTTCAAATCCGGTCTCAAACACTTAATAATTACCTAGCTGTGTAGCCTTGGGCAAGCCACTTAACCCCATTTGCTTTACAAAAACCTTAAAAAAAGACACAAAAGTTTTCACAGAGGATGTGAGAATTAATATTTCTTCAAAAAATTGTTGTTTATAGAGAAGGGTGAGAAAAGCCTGAACTAAGATATCACTTTTTTCGCTCTTGAGCAGATATTTTACCCAATATGAAAAAAAAGAAATGTACCTAAATATTAATTATATACATGTTTCTTATATAAAATGATTTCATTTTAGAAGGCTATTCCCACCTTTTGTTTCTTTTCTTATCTTTTCCAGAGATCATTTCGCTTTCTGACTATTTTATCTCTTTATTCCTATTGAAATTGCAAAGTTTTAAAAAATTCTCTATATATCAAAATTCTTCATTCCAAAAATCATGTTTTTTCTCTTTCCTTTTTTTGAGTTGATTTTTTAAATTAAAAAAAATTTCCTCTTCCTGTTTTCTCGTCATTGGGAAAAAGAAAAATAAGCCCCTTATAACATACATGCTTTGAAAAGGAATAAAAAAATATATACAGGTAATTTTTCCCAAAATCATGTTTTAGTGTGTATCCTGAGTTTATACAATTTTCCTTTGTTTTGTGTTACAAATCTGATGATACAGTAAATGGTAAAATCAGTAATCAAATTTGAATTATACTAAAACAGTGTATAAATTCTTCATATACTTATCACAGATTTATTGATAGGCATAAAATCCAATAAACTCAAAGATTAGCTGATAAGAAAGTAGATCCCCATCAATTATGGAATGACTATGCAAATTATGTTACATTAATGCAAAGAAAAATTACACTATAAGAAATTATGAATATGAAGAATAAAAAATGACAAGACATATCAGAATCAATATGAAATACATAGAACCAGGAGAATGCTATGATCACAACTATGTAAATACAAAGGAATAAGAAAAAGTAAAGAAAATGAAAATTAAGACATTTTTTGGAAAGCCTTTGTACAAGTACACATAGAATAAGTTCCAAAAAATGCACATAATGATTAATGACATCACAGGGTTGTGTCTTGACTAGCAAATGAATTGAATTTAAGTTGAGGCAGAGTTTTATTTTTCTAATTTATTTCTTTATTTTTATTTCTAAACTTTTATCTATTTATCTATTGATCTATTTATTTTCATCCATATGTATATGCATACTTTTAAGTTGCAAAATTTGTGAAGATTGTGTCCCAGCTTTCTGTTTTCCTTCTAATTTTGGCAGCATTGATTTTATTAGTGCAAAAACTTTGTAATGTATTATAGACAAAATCATTCATTTTGCAGTTTATAATGTACTCTAATTCTTGTTTGGTCATCAATATATCCTCTTTCTGTAGATATGATAGATAGTTTCTTGGCCTATTAATTTATCTATGGCCTTTATGTCTAAATCCTCTACACATTTTGACCTTATTTTTGGATAGGGTGTGAGATAATGAGTCTATGGCTAGTTTTTGCTATACTATTTTCCAGTTTTTCCAACAATTTTTGTCAAATGGTGAGTTCTTATCCCAGAAGTGGATGTCTTTGGGTTTGTCAAACAGTAGATTTCTATAGTCATTTACTTTTGAACCTAATCCACTGATCTATTATTCTATCTTAACCAGTACCAGGCAGTTTTGATAACTCCTGCTTTATAGTATTTTTTTTAGATCTGATAAAGCTAGGTCACTTTCCTTTACATTTTTTTTCATTAATTCCTTTGCTATTCTTGACCTTTTGTCGCTCCAGATGATTTTTTAAAATGTCTTTTCTAGTTTGGCAAAGTAGACATTTGGTTGATATGGAACTGAACAAGTAATTTAATCTGGGTAGAATTGTCATTTTTATTAATTAGTGCGACCTAACCATGAGCATTTTACATTTTCCCAATGGTTTAGATCTGACTTTTTAGGTGAGAAATTTTATAATTGTGCTCATACAATTTCTGGGTTTGTCTTGGGAGGGAAATTCTCAAGTGTTTCATGTCTTAAATTAAGTGTTTAATTTAAATGGAATTTCTCTCTTTCTCTTGCTCTTGAGAAATTGAGGCAGAGTTGTATAAAGTCATCAGCCTTATTCTCTCTTTCAGAGGCAAAACAAAAGTCAGGATGACTGGTAATGACTCAGAATGCATCACCTCCCAAGGACTGCATTCAGAATAAAATGGGATAATGTTTATTAAATGCTTTGAAATCAAATCATATATATATATATATATATATATATATAAATCATAGATAATATTATTAATTATAGCTATTATTATTTGGTATATTATTAATTATGAAGAGTATTTCAAGTTTTATTTAGTTCAATTTTTAGTATGTCAGATTTAGAATGTCAGATAATATCATACCTACAATTTAAATTTTACTAATATATAATAGCAATGATTGAGAAAAAAACAACAGACCCATTTTCCAGTATTTAAGAAAACATCCTACTTGTTAAAATAAACGAACATTTTAATTATGCTTAATCTACTATTGAAATCAAACTCTCCTAGATATACTCTCAAAAGCCCTACTGCAAGATGCAACATGCTTATTTTTTCAGCCTTATATCTTATTTTATCCCTAGGCAAAGGTTAAATATACAGGAGTGTTTTGGGGACCCATCTTTCAAAACCTGTGCACATAACTCTCTTGATTACAATGTATAATATTATAATGACCTTAAATTCATATATTTCATTGCCATACTATATCTTAGAAGTGATTTCTTAATAAAGATTTCATTCTTATGAAACTTCTGAGAAATGTTGCCAACTAATAGATTTCTTTAAAATGATTTTTTGATTTTTTTTATTTCTTAATTTTTTTCTGATATATTTGTGGTCTTGATAGGCAGGTGATCTCTGAAAGTAGAATGGAAATGTTGCTGGAGGACTGATGCCACCAATTTAAGATTGAGAAGTCTTGAATGTGAAAGAATTCACATATGGCTCTGAATGTTTTTTTTAATTGATATTTTATTTTTCCAAATTCATTTTATGAAAATTTTTTAACATTCATCCATATGTATATGTATATTTTAAGTTACATAATTTCCTTCCACCCTCCATTCCCAACCCCCTTCCCCTTGGCAGCAAACAGGTGAATATTATACATATACATTTCTGTTAAACATCTTCACAGTTTAGTCATTTTCAGTATGAGGAATTAGGATTAAGGGAAAAGAAAGAAAACCATGGTATAGGAAGGAAATACATAAGAGAATTTAAAAAAAAAGTGAATATAATGTTCATCAGATTCTAAAGGTTTTTTGTTTTGTTTTTCTTCCTCTGGGATAGAATTGTCCATAGTTGGTCTAATATAGTTGTCCTAGCTCTCTGATCTGCTGAGAGGAGCTGCTTCCATCAAGGTTGATCATCTCGCAGTGTTGTTAAAGAGAACATTGTTCTCTTGGTTCTGCTCTCTTCACTCAGCATCAGATGCTGTAATTCTTTCCATGGTACTCTAGAGTCTGACCATTTATGGTTTCTTATAGAACAATAATAGTCCATAGTATTCATGTACAATGAATTGGTACATGGGGAATTAGTCATTCCCCAATTGATGAACATCCCCTCAATTTCCAGTTCTTTGCCACTATAAAAAAGCTGCTCTGAATTTTTGGAACATGTGGGAGCTTTCCCATTTTTATGATTTTTTTTCTGGATATAGGCCTAGAATAAGAATTGCTGGATCAAAGAGAATTAGTGTTTTATTGTTCTTTGGGTATAGTTTCATATTGCTCTCCAGAATGGTTGGATCTGTTCACAACTACACCAGCAATGCATCAATGGTCCAATCCTCCCACAACCTCTCCAACATTGATCATTTTCCCTTTTTCTCATCTTAGCCAATCTTATAGGTGTGAGTTGATACCTCAGAGTTCTTTTAATTTGCTTTTTATATGGTTATATATAGCTTTAATTTCTTCATTTGGAAACTTTATAGCCTTTGATCATTTGTCAATTGAGGAATGACTTATTTGATGCAATGGTCCCGGAGTTTTAAAACTCCTCAGGATTTATTATACAGTTCTGTGAAGTTTACAGATTAAAACCTCTTCTCCTGGAGGAACAACAAGCACTTTGAGGACAGGAGTGAATAATTAAAGTTTAGGCATAGTTTAAGAGACAGATGGACAGAGATAGCCAGGTGAACTGAGTGGGCTGAGACTCAAGAGAGTATGCTCACAGTGAGGGGAGTCTAAGCCAGAATTTATAGTCTAGCCTACTCCCTGGACATAGAAGCATCAGGAGAATCTTGGCAAAGATGGAAATTTTATTTTCATATTTTGTATTTAGGAATGTTAAAAAAGAAACAGTATAAGGAGAGGTTTAGAAGAGGGGAAATTTTATGTAGGAGACATGAATATTAGGAATCTACAGAGAAAATGGAAGTCTGGTAATAGCTTCATTTAAGTTCATTTAAGAGTGGTACTATTTTACTTTTCCTGATCCTTTAAGAAAAGTATGTTTTCTATGGCAGAAAATTCTGAGTTGTTGAGTGGGGTTTTGAGTCCTTCTCTTAAAAGAAGAAGGTGGGGAAAAGGTTTTTGATTGGACTGTAGGAAGGAAAAGAGTTTTGAGATAGAATTTGAAACACAATACTAGTTTGTTTTCAGGGTGGAATTTAAATAGCCCTATTGTCTTCAAGAACTCTTACTTTGACCACTCTTTTCTACCAAATTAAAACTTCATTGGTTCATCTCTAAAGCATTCATTGAAAGGGTTCCATGTCAGTCCTTCTGATAACCCATCACAGAACTTCTCTTAATCAATTGATTGGCTCCTAAAATTAGAAAATAAAAAAATTGGACAAAAAATTTCTTTTGAACCCAATGTCTATAAATTTTTTTTTAGATTTTTTCAAGGCAACGGGGTTAAGTGGCTTGCCCAAGGCCACATGGCTAGGTAATTATTAAGTGTCTGAGTTTGGATTTGAACCCAGGTACTCCAGACTCCAAGGCTGGTGCTCTATCCACTGCGCCACCTAACCGCCCCTATAAAATCTTTATAAACATATTTGTTGTTAAAAATAATTTGCCATGATTAAAAAATAACACTGAATAAATAGATTGGCCTAAAATATATAGTTGAAATATAAAACTATGTTAAAACATAAAAATACATAAAGGTTGTTTTGAAGAACATTACTTTGGGGACTCAAGCATCCTAGTGTTGGAATGTTTAAAGAAATAGTGCAATAATAATAAAATGTGTATTACTTTTATGACCCAAAATACCTTAGTTCCATGGGATCCAAGCATCTCAAGAGACCTTGAAGACAGAGTATTCTGGAAACCTAAAGTAACCACAAATAGCAAGTCCCTCTTTTCCCCATTTCCTTACCAGTCCTTACCTTTCTGTTCTTTTCCTTTGTTTTTCTTCTTCTTTTTTTTGATTTAGAATACTATTGGCAAGCACAGCTGCTCACCTGCTTCCCAACTCCAAATGGTTTGAAGTAGCATCAGTATGTACAGATGGCCCAGAGTCAGGTTGTATTGTTGTGGGGGTGGGGAAGGAGGTAAATGTGGTCAGGCTATAGATTTGGTTTTCAAGTTCTTTCTTACCAAAATATTGACTCTTGATTCAATGTGTTATATATTCCAAGATCAAGTTAAAAGGTAGAAAACCTGGATGCTAACCGAAATATATTAACAGTTGGCTCCTCCTTCCCCATGTGTGCAAATGTTAATTTAATCTGAGTTGTCTCTTCACCTCTAAAAAGACTCCAATGTTTTGTAAATCTGGATGTGATTATGGATATATTCCTATCTTAGAATAAATAAGTAGAAAAATCTGGAAGTCCCCTTTAAAGATCAGAGTTACAGAAAAGCAAAACAAAACAAAAACTTCTCACTAGGATCATAAGTACCTCTTTGGAGTTTTCTAAGTGGTTATTTACAAGAGTACATCAATTTCAACCTCTTGCAGTTATATTTCTTGGATGTGTTTTGTACATGGGCTATTCCCAGCTCTTTAATATGCTCATATCATATAATTTTGGAACACACAGGCAATGTCAGTTAAACCTTTTATCAATGCTAGACTCCTCATTTCCGGTATGGTTATAAAAATGGATCAAGATGACAAGGTCAAGGCTCTCTTGTGTGACATCACAATATGGTTCTGTTTATAATTTTTTCCAAGAGGCTTGAGTACCCTGTCTGTGTTGTGACAAAGGAAGCACCTCCATTACAGAGAAAATTATAGGCCACGTTGAAAGCTGTGTTTTATATTATTCTTCAAGCAGACCTAGGTGACGAACTTGTAGTTTCATCACTAATGAAATACCAAGGAAATTACACAGTGTTTCACAGACTCTATTTCAAACACTATCAACTAAAAGGCTCCATTGCATCTACTGCAAAGAAAAAGAGGTAGGGATTATTAACTGTTGTCTACTAGTTTTTACAGTGAAATACCACCATTTTTATAGAAATGCTGAAATCTATGTGCATGTGCATATTCTGTGTACATATATATATATATATACATATAAAAATATCTTATATATTATATAGAGAATGTTGATATCATTTTTGTAGGAAGACAGTGATGCTAAAAATGAAAATATAAAATTTTAGGATTCCATTGACTAAAGAAAGAAATAGACATACTTGACTTAACAACTACCACTCTCAGGGGCACCAAAGATAACTGAACTCCAACTAATTTCCTGTTCCAGATTGTAACTATAATTCTGTGAAGATCTTTGTATGGGGGAAGAAGGGAAAGCCATTCTGCTTTATAATATTCCATATAATTTTATTTTGATTAACAATTATATATTATTTATATGAAATGAACTATCCCCTTGTACTGCCTGGGTTGTAGGAAGAGAATGCTAGGCAATACTGCACAGAACTCAGTGTTCATCATGGGGACAGGTGACTGTCAACCTACATTTTGAGCCCTAGTTTCCTTTCTGAGCTCCAGTCTTGTAATCATCAGCTGATAGCTGGTCATTTCAATCTGTATGGTCTTTAGGTTTTTCAAACTTGATGCATCCAAAATAGAAATTAATACATTTTCCCCCTCTCAATGTGTACTTTTCCAAAATTCCCCTACTTCTGTTGAGGGTAACGCTATCCATCCAGTCATACAGTTCACAGAATCAGAGACATTCTCTTTCTTGGTTCATCTGACCTAAGATATTCAATAAATTATCAAGACTTGTCAATTTTACATTCACAAAATTTCATAAAAATTTGTCTTTTCTTAGTTATTACTCTAGTTCTGGTCCTAACACATTCTAACTGAATTACTGTAGCAGTTATGTTCTTGCCGTAAGCAGCTCTTTTCTGCAATCCATCCTCAATACAAATAACAAAGTAATATTCCTACAGTACAGGTTTAACCATATCCTTTCTATTACTTTAAAGATTAAACAAACTCTTTTAAAAAAGTATATTTAAGACCTTCATGACTTTACTCCAAGCTATCTTCTAGCCTTATAAATAATTCTGTTCTGTCTCTTAAAATACCTGACTCCTTTCAAGATTCAGATCTGTCATCTTCTGCAGGAGGCCTCTGAGTATATCGTGTATATATTTGTGTATATACTGCCTCCTCCATAAGAATGTAAACTCTTAGAGGACAAGAACTATTTTTTAACTTATTTTATGTCTCTAAACATTTAACAAATTCTAGTTCATAAGAATGCTTGTTGAATGTTACATTTAATAATTCTTACTATTCCTCAATATGACATAGCATTTCCTGTTTCTTTGCTTTTGCCCAAGGCTGTTAAGGAAGCCTGCAATAAGCTTCTTCCTTGAATCACTATTTCCCTTCAACATTTAAAATACATACCACATTGAAGTTATTCCTTACTTCTTTTTTTCATTCTCTGCTACTAGCAACTCCTTTGCTAAATTTTATTGTATATATTTTGAATTGGACACATGCATATATCTTATATATATGCAGATATCTTATATGTGTATAGGTATAGACAGAAATATAGATATATATGTATATATATATATATATATATGTATGCATAGACACATACACACATGTTTTTCACTCCAAAGTATATAACCTCTTGGAGAGGGGCTATTTTATTTCTATCTTTGAATCCTCAGCACCTAGTCTTGTGTCTGGCAGATTGTAAGTGCTTATAAATGCTTGTTGATTTATGTATTAAACCAAAATTATACTTATTTTTTCCAGTAACATTGGGATTATTTAAAAACCAAACTTTTAAAAATACTGGTGAATTATATAATCTTTTTAAATCTTTCCCTTTAACTTAGATCTTAACACTTAAATTTTTTAATTCATTGAATCTTAGAATTGGAATATATTTTAGAAGTAATTTACAATTTAGTACCTTTGGCATTCAATAGGGATTAATAATATAGCATGCTTTACAGTCACACATACATATACGAAAACACACTCACAGAATCTAAAGGTAACAAATAAGCTCACAATCAACCAATGCTCTTCAAAATATACATAGAATAAAATGCTCAAGAGAAGAATTTAATATATAGTCATCTCTTCTTAAGAATTATAAAGAGTAGTGGATATAGCTCAATGCACCAAGATCAATATATTTTGGAGGCATTTTCTGGTTTCCTCAGATACTCATGCCTTCCCCTATGAGACTATCTTCTATCTATTCTGTATATAGCATATTTTGTTTGTATCTATTTATTTCAATGTTTATCTTCATTATTATATAATTTCCTTGAAGGCAGGGATTGTTTTTTCCTTTCTTCATATAACTAACATTGAGCAAAGGTTCTGGCATACCTGAAGCACCTAATCAGTCTTTCTTTAGGATTTTGGATCTAGAAACTGAGGAGAAATATTAAGTTTAAAAAAACTTCCATAATTATGAAAAGGGGAAGACAGGAAATGATCAGTTGGGGAGAAAGATCAATTTGATTTTTGAACAGTTATTCACCTTTAAAATAGATTCACTGTAGATAATATCTGGAAAAACTGATGCATCTTAAGGTGTTGTACCAGAGAAAAATGATAGCTCACTGTTTCCCTTTATATATGTTGCCCTGAATCCAATTTGTCATCTGGAGTTGTCAAATAATATGTACTAATATAGGAAATTTGTGGAAAAGACCATGATAAAGATATAAAGATATATATATATATATATATATATATATATATATATATATATATATATATATATAAGAGAGAGAGAGAGAGAGAGAGAGAGAGAGAGAGAGAGAGAGAGAGAGAGATACTATAAAATTGCAGAGGGTTCTCCAATACTACAGGTCAGCAACTTTTCTTTAATTTAAAGAGTTACTTAAGGACTTAAGGTAGTGAGAAATCAGATGACATACCCCAGGTCTCCTAGATAATATATGTCACATGGAGGTCTTTCTGACTCAAAGGTTGACTTTTTATCAAATATACCACATTGTTTTCCTGAAAGAATGACAGAAGTTGAGAATCTGAGAACTGAGATGAGAATGATAGCTTTGAAAAATAATTTTTTTCTAATTGGAATAATTGAGATACTTAATTAGACATTCGATAAAGACATTGATTGGATTCTGGATTCATTAGCTTTTCTTGTTATATTTAATCCATCTGGAAGTCAAGTTCTATACTAGTGTTCATCTAAACAGAATGGATGAGTAACAACAATAATAAAAAGTTAAGAAAGAAAGCTTGATATAAAATAGTGATGAATAAATTAGCAATATAGTAAAAAAAATGATTTTTTCCAAGTCAAGTCCTTTGCTCTCTTTAGAGCCAGGAGTTCTTGGCTGAACTCCCTATTCTACTTATTGCAACATAGCTATTGTTACTTGGTGTTCATCAATGATCAGTAAATGAATAAAGTGTGCCTGTGGTGTGGGTCTGGTTTCTGTTTAATGATTTAACTGATGACTGCTGTCTTAATTAGGGTTTGTTTGCATTACAAAGTAGTGTTTATTGACCACAGCAAGGTGGTAATTTATATTTGTGGGCTTTTTGTTTTGAAATTTGTAAATGCTCTTTAGGTCTGCATTAAATATTTATTTTTTAAAATAAAATATTTCAAAAAATCAGAACTAAATAGATTAATAGTATCATCATCGATACTTTGGTTAATATTGTACAAAGAAAGGTAATAATGGTTCTTTCACCTCTCATACTAAAAATAAAAGACAATAATTTCAACAGATACAAACAATACATTATTTATAATAAAAAATAGACTAATATAATAATGTAATATATGGATGGAAAGATGAAAGTTTTAGTCCAGAAATAGCTGATGACCAAAGATTTTCCAGAAACTTATGGAACTAGATATTGCTAAGTGAGGGTATTATTGACTAAATAATCAATATTAAAGGATTCTATATCTGACCTGTAAAGTGAATTTACTGTGTAATTAAGGTTATGCAATATGGTAGAAAGAGTAGTGTCCTAGGTATCAGTATATATGGGTTTTAATCCTGAATAGCTACATATGCAAGTTTTGGGGGGAAATTATCTAAAGTAGTGTAACATTAACCAATAAAGGTAAAGAGATTTTAGATTGTCTTAATAAAAATGATAATCAAAAACAAAGGATATGATAGTTTCAGTGTACCATGTTAACAAATTGGAAGTAGTTATAAAAACTGAAGTAAAAAATGTGTATGAAGAAAAAACAAGAGAATTATCACGGGCTATACAGAAGCACACACACATATTACATATAAATAGAGACATTTTTTTTGTCCTTCACTTTTAAAGATGATGAATAACATTATGGGGTGATGTCTTAACTTGTAAGCTAATTAAATTGAAGTGAGGCAGCAGCTTCATTCTGTTCCAGTGGAAAGACAAGTCAGGACAAAAGGCAATTATGGGGATGCTGTGGATGACCTTGGCATCTTCAAAGTCTGACCAAACTTACACATTCCACACTGTCTGCTTCGAGTGCCTTCATGGCCATTGAATCAAATTGTTATGATCCACCTACTTCACAAGGGAATGCTTTTACATGCTTGCGTAAGACATCCTCCTAACTCACTATCAAGTCTGAGGCTCATTAGTTACTTTTAACCTGGTTTAGGCTGTCTGCCAAGACTGTTTACTGTGGTGTGGCCAATTGCACATGCTACATCTTCTTGGAGCCACAGGTGAGATCTGGGTGGCAGATGGTCACCAAAGGTAGATAAGCAGGCCTGAAAATGGCTTGGAAACTTTTAAAACAGAGATTCTAGGTCTGATGGGACATTCCATTCATAGAGATACAAGTGTACATATAAATATAAATAATATATGGATTAGCTTTAAATATAAATGACAAATAAGCCAAAAACCAACTTGACTAAAATTTAATTTAAATTTTAACAATTTAATTTAATTTAATTTAATTTAAATTTAACAATTTAAACTACTTGATATCAAGAAAACTAGGAAATAAGTAAAATAGAAGTTTTCTTAATTTATAAATTGGAATGATTGCACTAAATGGCTTCCTGAGGTCAGTTCCAACTCTACATCTGTGAGATTATGAGTTAGAAATAATAGTTTAAAAATGATACTACTATTTCCTAAGGAGTCTTAACCAATGTAAATAACTCACTAAAAGGAGAAAATAAAAGGAAGCTAAAAACTATTTCAGCCAGTTAATGCATGATCTCCTTGCCAAGCAAAGAAATATGGTAGCTAAGGGCAACACCAGTATGGAACATCAATTCAATATTATGGAAGAAGAAGATGGAAGATTATGAGAAGGATTGCTTCATAAAACTGTACAAAGCAGTGAAAGGGAAAAATAAATTTATAGAAAGCTTGGGAAAAGACCCAATTAAGCCAGATCACCCCAAAGGGATTTAAGGATGAAAATGGAAGGAGTTCAGTGAATAGTCAAAAAGTGGAAATGATCTATCAAAATATTTGTAACAATTATTTTTCTCTATCAGACCCAGTGCCACTGCATTTGGACTCTAACATTACAGTCTTTTTCATACAGTATATTGTCTGAAAGCGAAATGGTACTAAATAAAAGATGGGAAGAACACTTGGATTAGACTAAGGAAACACAGAAGAGGTCCATTCTTAAGGTATGAATCTGTTTTAATGGTGCTGAATATTTGCTTCTTGGAGAATCTGAAAGAGTCAGGATATTAATTTTCTTTTGGGGGGAAAGCACAAATCTTTATCATTATTTTTTTAAAATGAGCTGTAAATGAAGCACATGAGGGCAGGAGGAAGTAGATAAAGAGCATCTTTAATTTACACTAAAATAAAAAATTAGATGAAAACCCACAAATATAATCCATTATTTCTATACAGGTATCTTAGATCTAAGTTTTTATCTTAACAGTCAAATACTATTAAACATAGAAAGAGACTCAGATATCCTTTAGTATAAATTATTCACTGCAAAGATGAACAAAACAGGATGGAGAGCTTTTGCAATCTATTCAGTGTCATATAATAATAAACATAACAAGAACTATCACTGCTGTTTCCTTAGTCCCTACCTTTTCTGTTCTATTACTTCTGTCCTACAATATTTTCCATTTGTTAACTTTATAATGGCTAGATGTCAACATCTTTATTTATTTATCTGTGAGGTTATTTTTTATTTTGTAAACAAAATATTTTAGATTGTAATACCCTTGAAGACAAGAATTTTATCTCATTCATCCCTGTAGTACTTATAGTATCTCATACAGTGACCTGACCCTATTAAATACTCAATACATGTTTATTAAATTGAATTGCATTGTAAGTGCCTCAGAGGCATGGAGTTCATCTTTCAGACTGATGAATATAATATGCTACCCAGCCCCAGAAATAAACACATATGCATGTACATGTACACACACACACACACACAGAAACATGGACTAATTTGATTATTATAGAAAAAAGGCAGTATATGCAAATTATAACATATTAGACCTGTACAGGTTTTTTGTTATAATTTAGTCTAAGTTTTCATTTATTTTCAAAATGAAGAGACTAAAGCCCATACAGGTCAAGTGACTCAGTTCTCTTAATTCTCCTTCCTCTACACCATACTGCATCTTGTATATCTTATTTTCACAATAAATGAATGAAAATGCAATTATATAGACAATACAAATGGAAGAACTGAATGTAATAAAGAAGGAGCATCTGGAGTTTTACCTGGTTGGCTTCATTTCATTCCTTGAGGGTGTGCATGCTCTCTTTGCTGGTGAGAGGACATACATATACACTTCTCAACTGCTGATTAGAATTCTAATCCCTTAAAGACACTAATCAGATATTCCCTTTCTTTCTCTTCTTTTCCTGTTTCCTTTTTTCCTTTTAATTCTTTCCCTTTTCCTCCTTTCTTTTGTTCTTCTTTCCTTTCCCTTTAACATCTTTCTGGATAACAAAAATATTATTTATTTTAGGTAGCATTTATTTTTACCAATTAAGCAAATAGTAAAAATTTCTAGAAATAAAATGATGGCAAATTATGCTATCAGCAAAATATGTCAAATTATGCTGATGGTGTCAACTACTACATCCTCCCATCTTTGCCTCTAGTAGGATGGTCAAAATTTAATTCTCATAATTATTTAAAATTACTTCTCTGCCAATATTTTGAACTTTGTAATTTCTCTTCTCTAGTAGTATAATTAATTTTTCAACTCTTTTACTCCTCCAAAAACTTTTTCCTTACCCTCCAATCTTTTCTCCTTCTTCTGCCAGTTCACCACCGCTATTTTAATGAATTTACTTGCCGTCTTATTCATAGTTAACAATTAAAAATACACATACCTCCAACCTTCAATATAATTTTTTTCTAACTTTGATAATTCTCAACCATGAATAATTCCTATAATTTGACTTTTTCTCTCTCATTTCAAGGTTGCATAGAACTTCTAACAAAAGTTAGCAATCTATTATAAGTAGGTTCTCTGCAAGCTGTTATTGGTCAATCTATCAATCTATCAACATAAATATCCACATATGCGTATAAGCATACACATTTAAACATATATATATATATATATATATATATATATAAATAGACATGTAATCTTATATTTTTCTGAAGTTCTGAAATCCTATCCTTTTTATTTGAAATAATTTAAAAAAGTTGTTTTTCTTGTACTAGTGCCTATTAGCTAAAGAGAAGCAGTGTTATTATTTTTGTTATTCCACTGTTCACACTGTCTTTCCATCTCCACTGGTTCCATTTTGCCATGACTAAAGAAGTTAAGAGTAGTAGCAGCAGTTACCATTACCACCACTGCCACCATGATGAGGTCTTTCCCATACTGTGTGGAAAAAGCCCTAGCTAGTTACCAGTACATTTTCCCTTAACTTGAATTCATTGTCCAAATTCTAGAAAAATTAAACTAGATGTGCCGCCTCCATTTTCTCACTGCCTACTTATTTTTCAAGTCCCTGTGTTTACATTTTGCTTTCCAAAACCCTTCTGAAACTCTTTTCTTTACCCAACTTGTTTTTTTTCTTAATACTCAATCACTGACAATGACAAAACCTCAAGACAAATTTTGAACTCTCCTTTCTATAAAATTCTCCAAAAACAATAACAGCAGCAACCTCCAGTAATGAAAGAAAGAAAAGGAAATTAAATACTTTTGTTCTTTTCTCCATTCCTTTTCTTTCCTTTTGATTCTTCCTTTTGTCTCTGTCCCCAACTTTCCTTTCTCTCTCTCTCCCTCCCCTCCCCTCCCCTTCCTCCTCTCCTCTCCTCTCCTCTCCTCTCCTCTCCTCTCCTCTCCTCTCCTCTCCTCTCCTCTCCTCTCCTCTCCTCTCCTCTCCTCTCCTCTCCTCTCTCCCCTCTCCTCTCCCCTCCCCTCCCCTCTCCTCCCCTCCCCTCCCCTCCCCTCCCCTCTCCTCCCCTCCCCTCCCCTCCCCTCCCCTCTCCTCCCCTCCCCTCTCCTCTCCTCCCCTCTCCTCTCCTCTCCTCTCCTCTCCTCTCCTCTCCTCTCCTCTCCTCTCCTCTCCTCTCCTCTCCTCTCCTCTCCTCTCCTCTCCTCTCCTCTCCTCTCCTCTCCTCTCCTGTTTTTTCCTTTTTTCCTTTTTGTAACTTCTGAGAATAACTTCTGAGAAGACTAAATAGTTGTATGGGGGAGAAAAATGTATTTGGAGCCATACCACCATCTATTTCATGAATCTTTAAAGGAGAGGGCAGTTTGGTGGCACAATGGATAGAGGACAATCCCTGAAGTCAAGACAACATGAGTTCAAGTCTAATCTCAGACACTTCATATTGACTTGGCATTGCTTTTAAAAAATAAAGTAGATATTATATTTTATATAATGGGTCCTTCATTCCTTTTTCGGGTCATTTTGTAGTAATTTCCAAGCAATATAAACACTTGAGTTGAATGGGATGATGAGAATTTCCCCCTTTTGCTCCCCATTGCTCTCCATTGTTCCCCATTGGGTATTGTCATATTATTCTTCAAAATTATCTACCAACTTCTGGTTTCATTAACAGTTTATTAAAGATGTTCCCCAAAGTTATATCAACATTAAAATTTTCATTTTTTAAAAAAAATTACCATAACAAGGTGTATAAAGTTGTATTTTAATGGAATCTTTGTATATTATTGAGAAATTCAGGAATCCTTTCACTTTACAAAATTTTGTTTATTTCTTCATAAATTGTTCATTTCCTTTGCCATTTATTTCTTTAGATATTGTGTTATTAGTTTTGCAGATAGTCATCACTAGGCTACAGATTCTGATTATTGGATATTAATTAATATATATGTTTCTATATTAAACAAATAATTTAACTATTTTTAAAAGTTTAATCATAAAACACTTCAATTTTTGCTTTGTACTTTAATTTCTGCATCACTTTTGTTTTCATTATCACTTTATATCACTTTGGTTTTCATGAATTTCTTCTATTTGTTTGACTGATAAAAATCCTCTTCTTCATAGTCAACCAAAATATAGTATTACTTTTTCATCAATATTAAAATTGTTCTTATGTTTACATCACAATGGAGTTAAGTGACTTCCCCAAGCCAAGTAAATATTAAGTGTCTGAGATCAGATTTGAATTCAGGTCCACCTGACTTCAGGGCTGGCCCTCTATCCACTGTGCCACCTAACTGCCCTCTCCTTTAGAGATTCTGGAAATAGATGGTGTAAGGAATGGATCCAAACATATTTTTCCCCCCATACAACTATTTAGGCTTCTCAGAAGTTATACTTTAAAGAAAGGTTTATCAGCTGTTACTTGTTACAAAAGTTGGTTTCTGCTTATGGGTCCTCAGTTCAGTATCATTGTTCTTATTTTCCTACTGTTTCTCCTCTGGGAAACAGAATTGATTGACTTTAGATTATATTTTCAAATTTGGAAGTACTAGTTACATTTCACAAGATTTTGTTTTTTTCTCCTTCTTGATAATTTTGTCCATCTTTTTTCATTGAAACTTTACCCAATTCCAGAAAAATCTATTGTTATTTTGAGTTTTCTTGGTTAAATAGGATTATTGAGAGTGGAATTCAATGCATTCACCATACATACATACATACATATACACATACACATACATATGAATTAGTATATATATATAAAATTGATATACATATAGGTATACACCAATGTGTATTTAAATGGCTGCACATTTTAATATGTATATGCATATTTGTTCTTTCATTCAGTCATGTATGAGTTCATGGGTTTATTTTCTTGGGGGGTGCAGGGGACAAAGATTAGGATAGAATAGGGAGGATGGTTTACATTTTACACTTTATAGTTTACAGTTTACAGTTATAGAGAAGGTGGGAGAGTAAGATAATGGGCTGAGGTATGAGGGGATTTAAGGGGTTTTGGACATTCTAAGTTTAAGATGTCTAATGCATCTATTTTTGAGATTTCTAAAAGGCAGTTGGAGATGTAAGACTGGTGATCAGCAAAAAACTTGAGGCAGGATAGGAAGATGTAAGTATAGAGATGGTAATTAAATTCATGGGAGCTATGAGATCATTGAGTGATGTTAATATAGAGGGAAAAGAAATGATCCAGGTCAGAGAAACATGGGGTACCTATGTTAAAAGGGAAGAGGCTCCATCAAAAAGACAAGAAAAAAAGCAGTCAGAGGAGAACCAGGATAAAGTATGTTCCAAAATCCTAGAGAGAAGAAAAAAAGTAGTTGTGCATAATCCCACAATATAATTAATTTTGAGCTTCCCCAAATCTGTATTCTTCTATCTTTACAGATAGTGAATTCTTTTCTCACAAGCCTGGCTTGTGCTCATGACATTATGGGAGCTGAGTAATTCCCTATTCTCTTTATTGTTCATGCTTTCTAGATAAGTTTTTTTGTGTCTTTGCCACTTCTCCACTACAAAATGTAGATTCCTTGCCCTGCACCATTTTTGTTCAGTATGGACCTATAATTTCATTGATGTAGTAATCTGTGAGGGAAAATATTCTTTTCACCACGAGAGATGACTAGTTGACAATTAAAGTGATTTGTTCATGGTCTCACAGCTAGTAAGGGTCAGAGGTGGGATATGATGTCAGATTTGTCTCTATGACCAGTCATCACTTGCTTGACTTTTGCCTTACACATAGTAGGTACTTAAAACATTTTTCTTGGATTGAATTGCTGTTAATCTGAATTCTTCCAGAGATAGGTGACTCTTCTCTGAGAACATCTTTTTGTGTTGCTTCATTTAGTTGCATTAATAGATCGTTGCTCAACCAAATGAAATACCTGACACATTAGTCCTTACAGCTCAGAAATAGGCTCTTAAAACATTTTTGGCAGACTATTGTTCTTAAAAACTTTACCATCTCTTGTCAAAATAAATCAAACCATGCTAATCTCCAAAAGCACTTAATGTGGAATCATTTTATATACCAGATTACTTTGTTGCCTTTCTCTTGAATGAGAGGGAGAAAAATGACTTAAATATCAAAAGAGGGAATTGCTCCCTTTTATTACAATCATTTTCTCTTCTACCAGAGATAATTAAATAACTTAAAAGGCAAGAGTGAGAGAGGCAAAAAGAGAAAGGGATTTTAAAGGCCAGAAGTTAATGATTGCTTCAGAAATTCATCAGTTAAAGACACATTATCAATAAAACTTCAACTTGCATTTTATATTATTATGACTAGTAAGATGACCCATAAATGATCCTAAATGTGCAAAGAGACTTTCCTCAGGAAGGACTGAGTCTTCAATACAGATATATATATATTTTTAATAAGTGAACATTTCTTTTTTTTTTAATAAGTGAACCTTTCTCTTAGGGGCATTGGTATTAACCCATTGATTTTTTTTTGCCTTTAAGAAAAAATCAGCGTGTCTTTGAAGAAGTCATGGTGGACAAAATAAGAAATGAGTGAAAAGTATTGTAGATTTGAAAAGGCAGATTCATTAAAAAAGAGTAAAGGGGGAAAATCCTTTTTTTTTTTTTTTTTTTTTTTTTAGGTTTTAGCAAGGCAAATGGGGATAAGTGGCTTGCCCAAGGCCACACAGCTATGTAATTATTAAGTATCTGAGGTCAGATTTGAACTCAGGTACTCCAGACTCCAGGGCCAGCGCTCCATCCACTGTGCCACCTAGCCTCCCTGGAAAAAAAAAAAAAAAAACTTTTGAAAAATTTCCAACACAATACATAGGTATTATAAATATGATGGTGTGCCAGACAGGTTTGGGTAGTTCTCACCAACAAACAAATATGGTGGCTTTTGCACCCAAGATCTTAAATTAAAAACACACACATGTTCAGTGCAAACACACACACAGAGGAAAAATAAGCAAGAAAATTCTTTCCGATAGCCAGTTTCATGAATACAACTGCTCCCCTGTACTAGAAGCTATTGCAAGCCAAATAAAATATCACTGCTCTACTAGGAAATAAATGGCTAGGCAAACATTAAGTGCAATGAATCTGAAGCTGATGAATATAAGAACTTCTCCATGAAGTCCCCTGTGTCAAAACTTATTATAGAGGCTTTTTTGTAGTTTAGGACATTCCTAAGACCAGTTGTTCAGTGTTATGTAAATGACAAATGACTAGAAAAAAAATTGGCACAGGTATGTGAGGCAATTGGTCCATAATGAAAGGCTCAAAATAGGTTTGATTAATATCAGAAAAGTTGCTTCTTCTTGGGAAAAATAACATGTTTGTAGCTTCTACTGAATTTGAATATTATTTTATTAAGTAGCATAAATTCTAATAGACACAGTCTTTAAAAATAACAGCATGTTGATTCAAAACACCTTTTTTTACTTATTTCTCCATGGGATTGGATTGAGTTTCATGTCCAGTTACAGATAAATGGTTGAGAATTTTTTGGCAAAGCAAATCAACACTAAATGAAATTGGTATATTTATCTCTTTCCATCACTATGGCTTGTTACAATTGACTCTACAAAGTTTGGGGCAGTGGGATAAAAAGTTAGGAAGAGTTTCCTCTCCTCTCTTTAGCCTCTTAAAATTTCAATTCATTCATCTTTCAGAGGAGTAGGTAAGAAAATGAAAAGGTAAGAATTGGAATTAAAAAATATTCCAAAATTCGATAGAAGATTCCACTTTTTGTAAGCCACAAAATTAACATTGTTTTCATATTTCTGTCAGAAATCTTTAGAGTGTGAAATTAAAAACAGAGATATCTTTTAACAAGTGTAATATTTTACCACAGACAAAAGAACTAGTGAACCTATGAGTAAAGGAAGAAAACTTTCACTAGAATTTTTTAGTTTAAATGTAGTGTTTGTGTGTGTGTGTTTGTGTGCAACAGTACTTTTCAAATGACAGACTCAACTTGCGAATGTAAAGTTTTCCAACACAGCGTCTTGTTTCAGAATCCCTGGAAGCCTTTCCCTTGAATATTTCTCATTGATTACAATTAAGTGTAAAAATTATCTCCAAATCCACAGAAGAAGAATTAACTTCCATAATTCCGGTACCTTTGGGAGGTTCTCTGTGAAGAAAGAGCCCAAAGTTTGGATAAGAAAAGGTTTTGTAATGGGATGAATTTTCAATTTCTCTATGTTCTAGCTTATACTATTAATCCAAATTGATAACAGATAACTATGACATATGAAAGACTTTTTAAACAAATGTGATATAATTTTCATATAAAATGTATTGTTCTTGAACACAGTTACCTTGTGAGGCCAATAGCTAACATGCTTTTGTTGTTTTCTCAATTAGTTATATTATGTGATATCATTTTTATATTTCCACTACAGTGTTTTAGTATCTTCTTCTCCAGCTTATTTTTTAAATAAGAAATTGAGGCAAAAGGGTTAAGAGATTTGCTCCAGACCACACAGTGAGTGCTGTTGTCAGATTTGCATTCAGGTTCCTTTGACTCCAGGGTAGGCATTCTCACCCTTGTGCCACCGATATAGATAATGATATATTACTATTCAAAATATTTGCATAATCCTTCTTAATATTCTATCAGTCCATCAACAAAATTTTATTATTTAAGTTTGTTTTTTATTATTATATTTTATTTTAAATAAGAATTTATTGAGAAATTTAGTAGCAGGCACTATAATTTTACATATAAAAATATATAAAAATATATAAAAATATCTATGTGTATCTGATCTCAGTGGAAAGAAAGACATGAAGATTAAGGAAGACTGGGAAAGGCTTCTTATAAAACATGGAACTTCAGAAGGAGGAGATAAAGTGAAAAGCATTCTAGGTATGGAAGAGAGTAAATATATTCAAATTGGAAAAATGGATTGGCATAAATGAGGAATAGCAAAAAAAAAAAAAGCCCTGTGTAACTGAATCAGAGTAGTTGGAGGAAAGTAAGATGTAGAAAGTCTAAAAAGATGGAAATGGACCAGATCATGGAAGGCTTTAAAAAGTCAAAATAAGGATATCATATATAATCTCCAAGGCAATAGGTAACCACTGGATTTTGTTGAGTGAGGGTGGTGTTGATATAGTGAGATCTGTGCTGAGGAAATTTCAGTTTTACAATGAAGTTGAAGATGGGTTAAAATAGAGACTAGAGATAGGGAAACCTACTAGCTGGCCATTGCAATAATACAATTGTGAAATGTTGAGGGTTGCATTAGGCTGGTTGTAGTGTCAATGGGAGAAGCACATATTACAAAAGTAGAAGGGACAATATTTGACATCTCAATGGATATGAGGGAGTGAGGTAGAGTGAGGAGTCAAGATTGATACCTAAGTTGTGTGAGCCTTGAGGCTTGGGAGAATGGAATAGTAATATGGAAATTAGGAAGGGGGGGCAAGTTTTGAGGAAGGACAATGAACAATGAATTTGTCTTTAGATATGCTCAATATTCAATGTCCATAGGAGAATTTGAATTGTCAAATAGACAACCAAAAATGTGAAACCTGGAGGTTGGGAGAGAATCTAGGACTGGACAATAAGATCCAAAAGTCATCTACACAAATCTGATAATTGAATAAATGGGAGATGATAAGATCAAAGAAGGAGGCAAAAAGTAAGAAGGACAATGTTTGTGAGTTAAATAAGACCAATCTCATAAATTGATTTTAAAATAAAAATTTGTTAGCACATTTCATACCGTCATAATAACATTTTTTGGAAGCATCCCTTTCCCAACCTCTGACCAGAAGTCTCTCTAAGTATTCAGAGAAAAACAGTTAATCAAAAACATCTGATACAGTGGCTGTGTCTGACAATTCACATGGCATTCTGTCCAAGTTGTCCCCTGCTTTTCAACCAAGAGTGGGTAAGGATGTTTTATTATTGTTCACTAGTACCATTTTTGGTTTTTCAATTATTCAGAACTTGGCTTCATTTTGGTGAACTTTAAATTTATATTGTTATAGTTAATAATTAAGTTATTCCACTGGTTCTACTTACCTCACTCAGCATCAATTCATGTCAAACAGATGATTTCTGAAAGTCTATAGATTTCATTTTAAGTACATAATAATACTTCATTATCTTTATTAGATCCCTTATAATTTGACTATTCCTCAGTGGATCTGCATAAATTTTGTTTCCAGTTATTTACTACCACAAAAGCACTCCTTTGAGTTATTTTACTATATTTCTTCATTATACTTTACTTTGGAGAGAAAACTCATTAAATAATTAAATGAAATAGAAAAGTCTAAATCAAGAGGTGATGGTTCAGAACCATTATGGAAGGATTCCAGAATTTATTGGGCTTTCTTTTTTGTATATCCTTCTAATCGATAGTCACAGAAGTATAGTCTAAAATCTGAACTTCCATTTTTTTTGTCTTTGTTTTCCTAACAACATAACCCCAAGAGGAATATTATTAGGTTAAATACATGATCAGTTAATGCATTTATTCTTACAACAATCCACTTCATATGTAGAATGGTTTGACTGGTTCGTAGAACTACCTACATTAGTGTGCCTACCAGTAGGACATTCAACTTCGTTCTAGTCTTGACTTTGTCATCTTTGTTAATTTTTAGGGCAAGAAGTGAAACATCATAATTGGTTTAATTTTTTTTCTTATTAATAATTATATCTGGTATATTTTCTTCTGGTTATTTGTACATGAAATTATTTTGGAAATATTTCGTCAGTTCACTGAATAGCTTGAATATCAGACTAATACAAGGCATGCTATAGGGAAAATATTTCTTACTACTTATTCTTTTTTTTTTTTTTTTTTTTTTTTTTAGTTTTTGCAAAGCAATGTCTTTCCCAAGGCCATAGAGCTAGGTAATTGTTAAGTGTCTGAGGCCGGATTTGGACTCGGTACTCCTGAGTCCAGGGCTGGTGCTCTATCCAATGCACCACCTAGCCGCCCCTACTTATTAATTTCTTTCCTTGTTCTGTCTGTAGATTTTGTTTGGGCAAAATTGGTTAAATTTGATGCAATTAAAAATTTTTCTTTTGGTTTATATTTACCTTTATTTTTTGTTTTATTGAGGACTTTTCCCCTCTAGTTTTATTTTTGAAGTATACTCACCTTTTTTCTCCTCTAACTTGGTTAATTTTGTTTCAGTCTTACATTCTATAACTATTTGACATTTTTGTGGTAAATGGTATAAATGCTGGTCTAAACCAAATATATTGAAAACTGATTTCAAGTTTTCTCAGAAGTTCTTATAAAGTAGGATGTCTTTCTCTCATTAATTTATATGGTTTTTCTCAAATTTTGAGCTCCTGTTTTCAACTGTTCCTGTTTTTTCCATTTCTTTTTGGGTGCCTGATATATTTCTTTATTTTTAAAAATAATTATCAAATATTTTAATGACTATTGCTTAAAATTTTTCAATACAGATCATTCATTCACATACATTAAAAACTACAACATATGCAGTTCTGTGACCACAATATTTAAAACACCTGTGAGAATCATCTTGTTCCAGTCTTCAAAACCCTCTGACTAGTCAAACAATTTCTTCTATTTTATCTAACCCAAGCCCAAACTCAAGTGGTTATGTTTTTTTTTTCTTTCAGAGCAATCCTTTCTGCTAGTAGCATAGGCTCAATGACTCTCAAAGAAACCCTGACACAGCTCCATTGGCAGTCTGGATTTGAAGTTCCATCCCTTCCCTGAGAAGATCATCTTCACCTCTGATCTTATTTTTACTCTTGAAACATTCAATCCATGTTCCATATACTTTTCATGCTCAAAAATTGAATAGCATTTATATTAAAATCTGATCCTAAGAGAAGTAAGAAGTCTGACAATTATGATTTTTGTCTCTAGCCCAGTTACCACACACCTTTAGCACACCTAATGATATAAGGCCATGTTCCTTTGCTTGACCAGTCCACTAAACTCCTTTTTCTTTTTGTGAGACAAAGTTTGAAATCTAGACCTGGTGTCCCTTTGTTAAGAATAAATTAAGATGCCCATTGTCAGGATGAATTAACAGCTCTTAAATTAATATAAGAAATATCAAACTAAAATCAAACTAAAATATTAATAAAGGAAAACACAAATAAATTTCTTAAAGAAACTCAGAAATTTCTAATTCCAACTCCTTTGTAATTATGACTTTTTATCTGAATATCTAGACCTTAGCTTGGTAGATAGTAAAGAGAGTTTCAGTATGTTTTGGTAGATAGTAAAGAGAGTTTCCATATATTTTATAGGTACATTGACTAACTCTCCATCAATCAACAAGTATCTGTTATTCATATCATGCAATATTTTTTTTATTTATCCATCAAAATCTAGTATAAACATCATACAGGTAATCAAGAAAACAGAGCAAAGACAGGGACTTGCTTGTGTCCTCCCAAATTTTCATTTAAACTATGTTAATATGTCTCAAAAATTTTGGAATAGTAGAACTATCAAAAGGACAGGTGAAACAATATTCTAATCCAAAACAGATTAGAAGATCTGTAAGAAAATTCTATCATGTTGGCTGAGAGTGGAGAATAATCCATCGTTGGGAAAGTTTCAGAACCATTGAATATGTGGCAGTAAGTTTCTGGACCAATTAGTTCATAGATGATAAAGGGGGAGAACAATTGGTCAGAAGAAAATTTCAATCATGTCCAACACTTTATGTGCCCAATTGGGATTTTCTTGGCAAAGATACCAGAATGGTTTGCCATTTCCTTCTCCAGTTGACCCATTTTGTCAAGTACACAGAGGTCAAGTGGTTTTCCACAGATCAATCAGTTAGGAAGTGTTTGAGGCTGAATTTGAAGTCCTATCTTCCTAATTTCAGGTACAGAACTCTTTCCAATGACCCACAAGCTACCTATCAGGAGCAAATTATAGAGGACCTTTAGCTGGCATTGGGAGCAAGATTCTGTTGCATTGTCTGTATGCAGTTCAAATTTGCCATCCTAGGACTAAAAGGATCCCTAGGAGGACCCTGCTCACAATTCTAGGTCAGAAAAAAATTGTTTAGGAATGTTCATATAGCAGAGCACAAGCTGGGACCTCTCCTTAGATCATAGAACCTTGGAATAATTGAAAATTTACAGACCTCATAGAACTAGCACTAAAAACAATAGCATGAAAAAACTGAAGCTTGGGATAGTAACTCTTCAGTCCCAGTAGCAGAGCAAAACTTTAACACAAAGTTAATAAAAAGTTAATAGGAATAAAGTGGGAAATTACTAAACAATAGCAACAAAAAATAACCTGACCATATAAAGATATTATGCTGACAGGGAAGATCAAGACACAAGCAAGAGAGTGAAATCAATAAAGCTGCGTGCAAGTCTCAAAGCAAAATGTGAATTCGTTTCAAGCAACAGAAGAACCTGAAAACATGTTAAACACTGTATAATAGAGGCTAAGGAAATTTAAAGAAATACTGAGAAAAGAAATGAGAGTGATACAAGGAAATTTTGAGAAAAGAGCTTGGTAAAGGAAGATATACATACAACACAAAACTGAAGAAAATAATTCTTCTTAGGAAGCAAAATTGGTCAAATAAAAAAAGATGTACAAAAATTAACTGAACTTAAAAATAAATGTGGGGAAAAAGGTACAAAAATTCAATGAAGAAAAGACCTTCCCCCCAAAAAAAGTAAAATTGGCTAAATGGAAAACAAAACATAAAAACTCAATGAAGAAGTTAATTCTTTAAAATTAGAATTGGACAAATGGAAATATTACACATCAAAAAAAGATAGAAAAAGAATAAAAATAAAAAAATCATCAAGAAAAACTGCCATGATATCTTTACTAGGGTGCAAAATAGAAATCCAGAGAATCCACTGTTCATAAAAAAGTGATGCATTATGAAAACCCCCAGGAATATTATAGTCAAATTTCAATGTTTCCAGGTCAAGGAGAATACATTACAAGCAATCTGAAAGAAGCAATTCAGATATGAAGCCTAAGTCAGGATAACAAAAGATAGGGAAGCTTATACTTTTAAAGGAACAGGGACACATAGAATATGATATTTCAAAAATTAAAGTATCTAGCTTTATGACTAAGAATCACTTATCTAGCAAAATCGAATAATCATTGAGCCCATTTAAGCATTCCTAAAGAAAATATCAGAATGAACAGAAA
This sequence comes from Macrotis lagotis, assembly GCF_037893015.1. NCBI lineage: Eukaryota > Metazoa > Chordata > Mammalia > Peramelemorphia > Peramelidae > Macrotis > Macrotis lagotis. The sequence continues at coordinate 194,439,241 of NC_133663.1, forward strand.
ATTTGACTTTCAAATACAAAACTCAAACATAAAAAGTCAAATAGGAAAGAAATACTAAAGGACATAATAAAATTAAATTGTTTATGTTCTTACATGGAAAGATGATAATTGTGACTACTAATAACTTTATCATTATTAGGGCAGTTAGAACAAATTTATATTCAGTGGGCATGGATATGAGTTATCTGTGATGGGATGATATCCAAAAATAAATTGAGGGTTAAAAAAGGGGATGCATAGGGAGAAGGGGGGAATGAATTATCCCGTATGAAAGTGATGCAAAAGAGAGTTTACAATGGAGAGGAAAATAGTGAGTAAATGGGTAATGCTTGAACCTGACTCTCATTGGAACTGAACAAGAAGGAATAACATACATGCTCAGTTTTTTTAGAAAAATCTACCTTATCCAACAGGGAAGTTGGAGATGAAGAGTCAGTTGGTCTTTGTCCTTCAATATCTAAGAAAACCAAAATAACATCATCGTGTTTGAGATAAACTACAGTGTGTCTGACTGTGGCTGATCAGACTAATATGAGCTCAGAATGCTCTATCACAAGTTGGGCACAAATAGTTCATGTGCACATCTGGGGTGGGTACTCTAAGCTCACAGATGTCATGTTTAATTTGAGCAGCTTCAAATCTGCCTTCCTTATAGAGTGCAGGACCCTCCAGATGAGGGCACTCCACACTGGGCAGTCCTGTGCCAGTGTCTCCCATACTGTACAATCAATTCCAAAGTGCTTCACTGAGACCTTTGGGGTGCTTGGTATCACTTCTTCTGACCTCTTTGTGAGCTTTTGCCCTGTGTGAGGTCTCCATACAATAGTTTTATTTCTTTTTTTTGGTCAAGCATATGTCTGGCATTCTAACAACATGTCCAAACCCAGCATAGTTGTCCTTTCTGAAGTAATGTTGGAATGCTAGAAAGTTTAGCTGGAAAAAGGATCTCAGGGTCTGGTATCTTCTCCTGCCAGGTGATCTTCATAATCTTCCGAAGACAATTTAAATGAAAGTGATTCAGTTTCTGACATGGTGCTGGTAGACTGTTCAGGTTTCACAAGCAGATAGCAATGAGGTCAGCACAACAGCTCTGTAGAACTTCAGTTTGATAGTCAGTATCATACCTCTTCTTCTCCATACTTTCTTTTGGAGCCTCCCAAATATTAAGCTAGCTCTGGCAATGTGAATGTCCAACCTCATTGTCAATGTGTACCTGCTTGGAAAGGACACTGCCAAGGTAAGTGAAATTGTCCACAGTACTCAGAACTTCTCCATTTGCTGTAATCGAGGATTCCACATATAGATGGTATGATACTGGCTGATGGAGCATCTGTATTTCCTTGGTGTTAATTATTAGACCAATCTGAACACAAGCATCAGAGAATAGATCCATATTTCCTTGCATCTGAGCTTCAGAGGCTGCATTGAGTACACAATCATCTGCAAACAGAAGATCATGCACCAAAACTCCCTCCACTTTGGTCTTAGCTTATAGCCTTTTCAAGTTGAAGAATTTGCCATCAGTAGCTGACCCTGGACCTGGCTTCATCCTCATTAAAGTGTGTGATAACATCACTGAAAATGTCATGCTAAAAAGTAGACAAGCAAAGGCACATCATTGTTTTACTCAATTGGTGACTGGGAAATTGTTAGAGGATTGTCTGTTATCCAGAACCCAGGCATGCAAGCCATCATGAAATTGATGTAAAGAACTTCTCCAAGCAACCAGATTTTGACATAATTTTCCATAAATCCTTGCAACTGACAGCAGTAAAGTCCTTGGCGAGATCAACGAATGTTGTATGTAGAACTTTGTTCTGTTCCTGGATTTTTCCTGGAGTTGTAGGGCAGCAAATATCACATCAACTGGTCCTCTAACTTTTCTGAAGAAGCACTGGCTCTCAGGAAGGTGATCAATTTCCAGGGGAAACATCAACCTATTGAGAAGGATTCTGGCAAGACACAGCAATGATTAAAAGAGAAAGATCCCTGTGATTGTCACAGGACAATTTATTCCCTTTACCTTTATAGAAATGGACGATGGAGGCATCCTTGAATTCTTGGGGTATAACCTCTTCATGCCATATAACTTGGAATATTTCAGTCAGTTTTTGGATGTTCAATGGATCCTCCACCTTGTAGATTTCAGCAGGAATAGAATCAGCAGTCATTTGAAAGGAGCCTAATTGCATTCAAAACCTCTTATTGAGTAGGAACTTCAGCTAGGGACTGATTGATCTCAACTTAAGGTAAATGTTCAATGTCTTCTGCATTGATTGATGATAGTCTGTTAAGAACACTATGGAAGTGTTCAGTCCAACTCTCAATGATCATGTCCCTATTGTTAATTAAAATGGATCCATCAGCAATAAGTACTTGAGACACACCATATGTCTTTGGCCTATAAATAGCTTCCAGGGCATCATAAAAACATTTTGTTTTGCTACTGTCTTCCTAAAATTAAATTTTATCTGCCTACTTATGAGCCAGTTTTGAATCGCTCTAAGCTTTGCTTGAACTTCACTTTTGATGAAATTAAATGCTGCCATCTTAGAAATGGATGAACCTGATATCTTGCTGGTAAACCCTGTGAAATTCTTGTTTTTCATTTAGCAGCTTCTGTATTTCTCCACCATTTTCATCAAACCAGTCTTGGAGTTTGTGAGTATTATGGCCCAGATGAGCAAATGCAGTGCTGTACACCAGATCTCTAAAAACTACCCCCTCCTTTTCTGCTCCACTATTGGCAACCACATGTTGAGTCAGTTTTCCCTCCAAGTTAGCCATAAACTGCTCCCACTTAGACAGACACTCTAATCTGTTGACATTAATTCTTCCAGTATTCATTTTGTCTTGGGGCCACCACTTTGGTTAAATATGAATATTTAACTTAGGATGAGTCTGTGATCAGTCCAACACTCTTCACCACACATTGCCTTTGTCACTCTTACATCACATCTGTCTCTTCTCCTTACAATCACATAGTCTGTTAGATACCAATATTTGCTACCAGGGTGCATTCAGAAAGTTTTATTGCATTTAGGTAAATGGAAGATAGTGTCCATGATGAGGACATTAGATGAGCAAGTCTTCCGTAGTAGGTGACCATTATTGTTGCTGTTTCCAGTTCTGTTTCTCCAAGGATTCCCTGCCATATCTGGTAATCAGAGCCTATTCTAGCATTATAATCACCAAGAATTAGAAGCTTGTCTTCTTTTGGTACATTGATGATAAGATTCTCTAGGTTTTCATAAAATTTTTCTTTAATTTCATCAGTATTTGTCATGGTGGGAACAGAGGCACTGATAATTATGGCATGGTGTTTCCTGGAAGTGGCAATCTCTTTGTCATGAGCCTGCCATTCACTCCTTTTGGTAGGCCTTCAGTAATGTGAATTAGATTAATTTTGATTGCAAAATCTACCCCAGCTTCATGGTGTTCCCTTTCTTTGTGACCACTTCCAAAAAAATGTGTACTTGAATGTAGAGATAGTCTAACTTTCTGAATCTATAGTCTCAGCATCTAGCACAATGCTTAATAAATGGGGGTTTACTGATTGTTCTTAGTCCATTTTTGATTAAAATGATCATTAAATACACTTGTATCCATTTTTCAGCACCTATACATATAAAGGACAGATTCATAAAGCTTAAAACAGAAGCATGCAAATTATTTAATAGAGATTTTATTATATTTGTAAAAGTATGGATATCTATCTATCTATCTATCTATCTATCTATCTATGTCTCTGTCTCTGTCTCCATATCCATATCCATATCCATATCCATATCCATATCCATATCCATATCCATATCCATATCCATATCCATATCCATATCCATATCCATATCCCTCTCTCTCTCTCTGTCTCTCTCTCTCTCTCTCTCTCTATCTCTATCTCTATCTCTATCTCTATCTCTATCTCTATCTCTATCTATCTCTATCTTTATCATCTATCTATCTATCTATCTATCTATCTATCTATCTATCTATATCTACCTACTAATCTTTTCTAATCCTGGGTAATATTTCTGCATTTTCAGTTCTGTTCCATTAATATATTTTTCTATTCTTTTCTCACGACTAGTTAGTTCCTAATGAGTATGGATCATTAATAAAACTAGTGCTACTAGTTCCCCTTCACAATCTTTACTTGTCCCATAGTTCTTGCTATTTTTTTGTCTTTCTATTCATATGAATCTTATGATTTTCATTCTATAAATAAACTATTGGTATAAGTATATTGGTTGCTCTGACTTGTATGGCACTAAATATCTTTGAGATGGAATGGAATCAAATACCATTTTTGATGCTTATTACCCGTGTACCCTGGGGCAACTTAACATTAACCTCTATAAGTCTCAGTTTCTGCAAAATGAGTTGGTTAAACTAGATAGCAACTATATTATGAATTTTGGCACTGATTTAATTTTGCTTTTTTATTTTCATTTATAAATAGAATGAATATATATGTACATATATATATTATATAAATATAATTTAAGTTCTTTCTTTCACATTTTGCTCACTGGACAGGAACTTTTATTTAGAATGTCAATGATTAAATTAATATATATAGTATAATTATATAGTGTAAAAATTGTATACTTATCAGCACACACTTCTCTTTTCTGATATACTTAATATGGAAAGAGAAAAAAATATCCCTCACACTTGGGCATTGGATATTTTGCAATATTTTTTGTTTAATTTAATTCAATTCAATAAGCATTTATTATGCACTTACCATGTCTAGCACTGTGCCAAGGGCTGGGGATGCAAAGACAGAAAAATAATTCTTGTATTCAGGGGGCTTGCATTCTACCAGATAGAAACAGCATATATATTGATGAGTGCAGGTAAAATATGTGCAAAGTAATCACAAAGAATTTCAGAAGCAGGGGGAAATACCAGGAAAGAGCAATTTAAGGAGAGGGCACTTGAGATAATGTTTGAAATGGCCAATGGATTCCAGTCTAGGGACAGAGTTCAACCAGAGCAGAGGCATAGAGGTGGGGATATAGAAGAAGTATTCATTAGATCAGTTTGACTGAAATATATAGTGTAGGAAGGGGAAATAACAGAATACAAATGCTAAACTAAGGAGCTTGTATTTATGATAGAGCAATTAGAGTTCCATTAGGTAATTGCTACAGCTTCTTGAGTTGAAGAGTAACATACTCACATCTGTGTTTCAGGAATCTTACAACTATGTGGAGAATATGTGTCTTTGTGTGTGTGTGTGGGGGGTAGATAAGAGAGGTAGAGAGATAGAGAAATAGACAAAAAATAGAGTGAGACAATGAGATATGGGGGCATCCTCAGAATTATTTGAGACATTTCCTAATAGAAGTGTATTTATGTTAGAGAAAAAAAAATATTCACAGTTTCTTAGAGTATTTGAATGCCATTCTGAGAAAGAGGATAGTTTTATAATTGAGAAAGGTCTGGTTGAAGATAATGGTTAGTAGAAACTATAGCTGTGATCTTTCTACCTTCAGTACCTTGTTAAAATATCCAAATATGTATTTGAGTTGTTATACTGTTAATAAGTGAAATAGATTGTCACATAGTGATTTATATGTCCACTTGAATTGCTAATTATGGTTTTAAAACTGAAAAAAGGCAAACCAAGTTTGTGGGAAAATAGAGAATTTCAATTTATTTTTATAAACTAGGTTGGTAATTTATGTTAATTGATCAATTAATAAGAAATTGCATATTTCTGTTTATTTTAAAGAAATAGAATAATTTCACTGATTTCCTTCAGATCTGAACTGAAATTTAATGAGAAAATGAGGCATTAGCAATTAAAGAGAGTAGTAACCATTGCTACTTAAGCTACATAGTCTCATAAATGTCAAATGAGAGACCGAGAGGTAGAGGTTTGGCGTGGTGTTGGCAAGTACATTTGCATCACATAGCCTTCCCAATACCATCTCAGCTACCTGTAGAGATCATTATCCCTAAAACCAGCTGCTTCTATATTTGCTTTTGTCTTCTTTTTGTACATGTTTTCTCCATAAACTTATTAAGTCTAATTTTAAAATATATTAATTTCTCATATTTCCTTCTTATACTTTTATTAGATTATCATGTATTGATAATAGATTTTTAGAATGTTACTAATATTTAAAAGCATTTCCTCTTGTGCTGTGAACTTTTTCTTTATCCATTTTGCTGTAGGATTCATAATGGAACTTATATTTAAGCTTGATTTATTTTATTTTTTCATAGATTTTTTTATAATATGAGACTGACTTTTTAAAAGGCTTCATTTTTAATTAAATTTTGATATTATTGTGACATACTTTTGTTTACTTGGTAGAAACATGGTAAATTTAAAATCTTTGTAAGTATTAAAACTGTTAAATATGCTTTCCATAAGAATTTGCTATGAATTTTGCACTTTAATAAATTATGTTGATATTTTCTATTGTATGGAAAAGAATTTCCACTTTATATAGTGTAATTAACATGAATTTACCTTTTCTTTAGTCATTCTACCGGTTATATAGGTTACTACCAGCTATATAGGTTACTTCAATATAGACTTTTACTTTATTAAAACAGGAGCCTAGGGACAGCTAGCTGGTAACAGTCCTGGAATTGGGAGGACCTGAGTTCAAATCCAAACCAAGACAATTAATAGTTCCTTAGCTGTGGCACTTTGGGTAAGTTACTTGTTGCCATTTCCATGCAAAAACCAAAAATCAGGAGCCTAGATTTGGCCTTAAGATATTTCTGATATATTTACCTCCATCTTTTTTATTGTCTTTTTTTTTCAGAAACTTACTTGGGAAAATTTTACTAGTTTAGAAAATACAATGCTCTGAAGCATCTCATGTTTTGTTAGTAAAATTTTTCACCTTGATTGTTTTAAAGTCTCATCTTTTAAGTTGGGAAGCTTGCTTAAAGACTTTCTTGAAATAACTCTTTGAAGTTTTTAAAATCTTGTTTTCTTTTCTCAATTGACTTCTATTTTATAAACTACAATTAGTTTTTTCTGGGTTGAGTATAAAGAATTCATAGTACATGTTTCTTAATTTTGCAAATGTATTCCCTTTATGGTATCTTCCCTTGAAAAGTACATTGTTATAAAAAAATCTTTGGAAACTATGTCTTAACTTCTCAAAGCATGAAAGAATTTTTGCATCTCTCTCTCTCTCTCTCTCTCTCTCTCTCTCTCTCTCTCTCTCTCTTCTATATATATATATATATATAATATTATATATATAATATATATATATCATCTATCTATCTATCTATCTATCTATCTATCTATCTATCTATCTATATCTATCTATCTACCTATCATCTATCTATATATGTGTGTGTGTGTGTGTGTGTGTGTGTGTGTGTGTATGTGTGTGTGTGTAGCTTTGTAGTTTAACTATGACCATATTAAATCTTGTGCCATTGGGGCAGCTACGTGGTGCAGTAGGTGGAGCACTGGCCCTGGAGTCAGGAAGACCTGAATTCAAATCCTATCTCAAACACTTAATAATTACCTAGCTCTGTGACCTTGGGCATGTCACTTAACCCTGATGACTTGCATCCAAGGCCATCTCCAGCCATCCTGATTGATCAATGGCCACTGATCCCAGATGGCTCTGGAGGAGAAAGTAAGGTTGGAGACTTAACACAATACCCTCTCACTCAAATAGAATTCATATGAATGCCATAGCATCACTTCTCTGATGTCACAGTCTTCTTTGAAAATGAAGGACAAATATCATCATCATCATCATCATCACCATCATCATTTCCATATTAGTCTTGTTGTGAAAGAAGAATCAAACAAAAGGGAAAAAGTGAAAGAAAAAAAAACAAATGACAGATTTGAAAAAGTAAACTCCAAATTCATGAGTGATTAACTAGCACATGAATATATCAGCATATAATAACCTATTGACAGAAGTAATGCTTAATATCTAGAATATAATTGAGGTAGCTTCCAAATATTGACACCAGTCATTTTTTACTGACTGTCCTTCAAATTCTAACCAAAAATCTATCTTTTATTAAAAAAAACACCTTTCTAAAACCTCTTTAAAAATAAGATTTTTCTGGGGCAGTTAGGTGGTGCAGTGGACAGAGCACTGGCCCTGCAGTCAGAATGACTTGAGTTCAGATCTGATTTCAGACTCTTAATGATTACCTAGCCATGTGATCTTGGACAAGTCACTTAACCCCCTTGCCTTACAAAAACAAAATAAGGTTTTCCCTCTAGTTATCTCTAATTTCTCTTATATAGATATTTTTGAACACAGTTTCTTATATGTGGTTTCCTCATTAAATAGTAAACTCCTTGAATGCAGAGAATATCTTTTGGTTTACTTTGTATGCCCAGAACTTAAACCAATTCTTGTACGTAGTATGCATTTACTTAAAATTTTTTTTTATTTATTTAAGGCAATGGAGTTAAGTGATTTGCCCAAGACCACACAGTTAGCCAATTATTAAGAATCTGAGGCCGGATTTGAACTCAGTTCCTCCTGACTCTAGGGCCAGTATGCTATCCACTGTAACACCTAGCTGCCCCAGAAGTAGGCATTTAATGAGTGCTTTTATGGCCATTGAATCACTGGAGAGAAACAAGTTCATTCATATTGCAGAGCTTATCTATGACAAGATCTACCAACAGGGTGAGCAGTTTTCAAATCTACAATTTATGCTGACATCTACTTCCTAGAGCAATTGTGGTGGAAGTATTTCATCAATCTTAAAGTGCAATGTAAATGTGAGTTTTATAAATTATCGTTGACAAATTTTCCCTATTCTAATTTTTATGCACTTGTTATGCACTCTGTGAGATTTTTAGATATTGCTTAGAACCTGGTGTTTGTATGTGTGAAACTATATGTTGATGAAGAAATAAACTTAGGTCCTAGTTCAGTATTAATTTGTGATTTGTTTTTGTGTTCACTATAAATTTCAGATTCATAATACAAATGAATAATTTTCATGGTGCTTATCTCAGTTTCTGAAAGCTAAAACTCATAACAAATTTGGATGACTAGGAAAAGAGAAGAGAATAAGCATCCATTTAATTCCAACTATGGTCCAGGCATTATGCAAAATATTTTATAGTTAATATCTCATTTGCAACTCACAACAAACCTGGAAGGTGGATTATTTTAAACTCTTTTTATAGGTGAGGAAATTGAGGTAAGTAGAGATTAAAGTGACTTGACCCGAATCAAAAATCTACTAATTATCTGAGACCAAATTTGAACACAGATTTCCTGACTTTAGGACCACTAAACCACCTAGCTGCCTCCAGCCATCTCATAATTTAATATAAAAAGACTCATTTTAATAATACTAACTTTGCCAGGCAACTCCCAGGTCCATATAAATGCTTTTTGAAAATTCAGTAAGATCATCAATCCTAGTGCTGATCACTTCCTAATCGATTGTAGATATTAATCCAAGGAAAATATTTGGGCATTAATTATTTTTATTTTTGAAACTTAAAATATAATTTATTTTCTTTAAGTAGACCAAATCACCTTCTCATACCCCCATCTCCTTCAATGAGAACACAAACATTTATTGTATTGCATACTCTTGTCCCCTTCCCTCAGCAGCATTTCATTGCTCTATGATGACTTTTACTGTTAAATCTTCTGCAGATGAGTTTTGTAAAAAATTAAAAAAAAAACACCAAAGCAACATGTCCCAGTTCTCTATAAATCTTTTCAGAAAAAAAGTCTCTTGTGAAAACATGTTCTACAAAATGGTAAAAATAGAAAAATCTTGGAATATTCATTATCCTATAACCTCCAATATGTGATTTGTCCAAAATTTTCAAAATCAGCTCCTTCATTAATAGAGAAAAAATTATTACTTGAGAGTCAACAAGGGTCTTGTTTCAAAGTATAAATCTATCCTTGGAACTGACAAAGAATTCCCAGAGGAAAGACCATCTATCATTAGGGGAGTGTCCCTAAGTTAGTCAGGAGAAGCATTCACAATTATTAAGACTGATTTTCCATCATCAAGATGTAACCAGGAGTGAAATCTATGAAATTTCCCATTTAGTCAGGAAGCAGTTCAGTGATAATCTGTTTGTTAACTGACTATATTCCCTGGTGATTTACTATGAAGAGAGGAATGAACAAACCCAAAACCTTTTGAGTTCTCGGAAGTAATCTGCAGAGAGATGGAACTATTCTAAATCATTTACCCTGGTAAACATTAAAATTTCTTGAGCATGTTTATTATCCTTTACTTCACCTTTATCACCATCAGCACCAGCATCACCCACCAACATCACCATTATCCCATCATCATCATCATCATCATCATCATCATCATCATCATCATTCTCTTCATAAATATTTGTTAAACATCTGTAATAAAATTGATCTAGGGAAGATGATAATGAGTATACTGATATTTGTTTTGTTACAAAAGTCTATTGTACTACAATGAACCAACTCTACTTTGCCAAAGGCAGTGGAATGATCAAGCAGGCTGGAAATAATAGCAACCACATTCTTGGTTAAATGTTCAAAAAAGGTGAAAATTGATCATAAGTTATTATCATCTAAAGGAATTTGTGAAATACCCATTTTCTATATGCTTTGTGGCTCCCAGAACTTTCCCAAATGACTTATGATTGACAAATTTTATTTTATTTTTCTTTTTGAATTATATGAATATTTATTTGTTACATACACTGATAATTTCTATCAAGATTTTTTTAGGCAAAGTTTTGAATTTTACAATTTTATAATTTTTCTCCTTCTTCCCTTCCTTCCTCCCCTCTCCCCCAAAGAAGACAAACTGAAATATTCTTTACATATGTTTACATGATATGCATATATCAAAATTGAATGTGTTAAGAGAAAAAACAGATCAATAAGGAGGAAAGAAAACATTAGAGACAGCAAAATTATGTAATGCACAAGACATCTTTTTATAAATTGAAGATAATAATCTTTGGACTTTGTTTAAATGCCTCACTTACTTCTATGGATATAGATGGTATTCTCCACCGTGGATCCCCTAAAATTGTCTCTGATCATGCATTGATGGAGTGAGCAAGTCCATCAAGGTTGATCATCATCCCATGTTGTTAGGGTGTACAATGTTTTTCTGGTTCTGCTGATCTCAATCAGCATCAATTCATGCAAGTCTTTCCTGGCTTTTCTGAAATCCCATCCCTCATGATTTCCTATGGAACAATAATGTTCCACCATACACATATACTACAATTTGTTCAGCCATTCCCCAATTGAAGGACATCTGATTGCCAAATTTTAACCAAACAATGACTTATTCCTATTTGTCATGGTTATTCATCATTTAGGATGTTAGTGCTATATTGACATCAATTGAAAAGAACATTGGTTTAGGAATCATTGCCCTATTTGCTTTAATGTTTTATAACTCTCTGCATTTGCTGCACTTGAGCATTAGAAGTCACAAATCCTCTTGAATAATTTAAGACATTTTGTTTCCTCTTCTATTTCTTGCTAAAAGTATTCTATTAGACAATGTCAAACTTTGTCAATAAAGGTTTGTTTTGAGGAAGTTAAATAGCCTGAGAAGTGTACTGATTATTCAAATCAATAAGATAATCTTCTATTGTCTATGGCAGCAAGGTGGTGGTATGGTTAAATGCTAAGAATGACATCAAGAACATCTGAGTTCAAATTTGGCTCCAAATATTCATCTTAGCTCACTTAACTTCTGTTTTTTTTTTTTTTAGATTTTTTTTTCAAGGAAATGGGGTTAAGTGGCTTGCCCAAGGCTGCACAGCTAGTTAATTATTAAGTGTCTGAGGCTGGATTTGAACCCAGGTACTCCTGACTCCAGGACCAGTGCTCTGTCCACTGTGCCACCTAGCCTCTTCTGTTTTAAAATTGCTTAGTACAGTGCCTGGAATAAGGCACAAGAAATCATATTACTATTATTATCCTATGTATCAGTCTTTAAGCAGGACCTACTTTCAAAAAATGTCTCAGTTGTGGTAGAAAAAAACAGATAAAATAAAAAACCTCAGGAAGAATAAAATAATTGAAAAAATATGCTTTAATCAGCATCGAGAGTCCATTTTTCTAGATATAGATAGCATTTTTCTTCATGACTCCTTTGTATTTGTCTTGAATCAGTGTGTTTCTGAGAATAGCTGAGTCATTCATAATTGATCAACATAGGCTATTCTGATACTGTGTACAGCATTTGCCTGGTTCTGTGCATTTCACTTTGCATCAATTTGCACAAATCTTTCCATTTAAAAATGTTAATCATTTCTAATTGGACAATAATATTTCATTATATTTATATACCACAACTTGTTCAGCCATTCCTTAATTGATGGGCTTGCCCTCAATTTCTAATATTTTTCCACAATATAAAGGACTGTTATAACTCTTTTTTGAATGTGTAGGGCAATTTCCTCCTTCTTATGATCTCTCTGTGATCCAAACAGTATTGAAATTGCTGGATCAAAGTGTATGCAAAGTTTTATAACCCTTTGGGCATAGTTTCAAACTGCTTTTCAGAATGGTTGGATTAGGTCACAACTACACCAACAGTGTATTGATAGCCTAATTTCCCACATCCTCTCTAATATTTATCAAACTTTTATTTTTTGACATATTAGTCAATAATTTAAGCAATATTATTATTGTCATATATCACAATAGGTGTGAGGTAGTATCTCAGAGTTTTTAAATTTGCATTTCTGTGATCAAAAATGATTTAGATGTCTTCTTCTGTCTATAGATAGCACTGATTTCATTTCAAACTGCCTGTTCATATCCTTTGATCATTTATCAATTGGGAAATGACTTGGATTCTTTCTTATAATTTGATTCAGTTAGATTTGCTTTTGTTTAACGATTTACTTTACATATTTACTTGCTGTAAAGATTGCTTTCCAACTTTCTCCTTTTTTCTGATCTTGTTTGAATTGGTTCTGTTTGTACAAAAATTTTTTAATTCAATATAATTACATTTTCTAGTGTTATCTGATGTTTGGTCATGAATTCTTCCCCTTTTCATAGATCTGAGACTATTTTTTGCTCTTCTAATTTGCTTATGATCTCACCCTTTATGTATAAACAATGTACCCATTTTGACCTTAACTTGGTACACAGTGTGAGTTGTTGGTCTATAACTGGCTCATGTCCTATATTTTTTAATTTGAATGATATGGTATTGAATAAATAAATTAGTTTAGGACAAATTGTCATTTTTTTATATTGGCTCAGTTGACCCATTGATATTTTTCCAGTTGTTTAGATCTGAATTTATTTATATAAAAAGTGCCTTATAATTTTGTTCATATATTCCTGGATTTGTCCTCTATGGTAGATCCCCCAGTATTTTACATTGCTTGAAGCCATTTTAACTGAAATTTCTCTTTCTATCTTGTGCTGCTGAGTTTTATTAGTCATTAAAATATTGCTTTTTAAAAATCATTTCATCTTAAGTTTGCTAAAGTTCTTAATTATTTTAGGAAATTTTAAAATTCTCTAAGTAAACCATCATATCATCTGTAAAGAGGGATAAGTTTATTCCCTCATTGCCTATTCTAGTTTTTTCAATTTCTTTTTCCTCTCTCATTGTTATAGTAAGCTAACATTTCTAGTACAATATTAGATAATAATAATGGTGTTAACAGGCCTCCTTGTTCACTCCCTGATCTTATTAGCTAATCTCATTACAGATAATGTTTGTTGATGGCTTTAGATAGATACTGATTATCATTTTAAGGAACCCTACCTTTATACCAATGCTCTCATAATTTTAATAATAATAGATGCTATATTTTATCCCAAGTTTTTTTCTGCAATTTTTGATATTATCATATATGTCCTTTTTGTTTTAATATTGATATGGACAATTGTGCTGAAAGTTTCACTAAAAATCATACAAATCCTGAAATCCTAGTGTAAGTAAATTCTGGTCATAATATATAATCCTTGTAAAATATTGCTATTTTCCTCTGGAGGTATCTGGGCCCAGTGGTCAGATATGAAAAAAATCTTGAGATATGGAGATGACTGGAAATGGACCTGGAAGAATGGAAGAACTTGCCCTTTTTAGGCTAAGGTCTTTAACAGATCTCAGTTTGACTGAGGTCATGCCCAATTGGTGATTAAGGCTAGGCAAGAAAGAAATCAGGCAAAGAAGGACTGGGGTGGGAAGATATTCAGTGTTTCTGGCCAAAACAGGAGCAATTGCTAGACTTTGCAAAATTCTCCCTCACTGAAATATAATTCATGTGCATGTCAAGACATCGCACTCAAGATGTGAATTTGTGTGAAAAGTGTTGTGTTAATTGTGCTCATATAATTGCTGTGTTTGTCTTGGCAGGTAGATTCCCAAGTATTAAATATTATTCACAATATTTTAAATGAAATTTCTTTTCCAAACTCTTGGGGCTAGACTTTGTATATCATATATAGGAATGCCATTGTTTTATGTAGGTTTATTTATTTTGTTTTGTTTTTTAAAAAAAAATTTTAAGGGGCAATGGGGTTAAGTGATCTGCCCAAGGTCACACAGCTAGGCAATTATTAAGTGTCTGAGGCAGATTTGAACTAAGTTCCTCCTGACTCCAGGGCCATTGCTCTATCCAGTCCGCCAACTAGCTGCCCCTATGTAGGTTTATTTATATACTGTGACTTTAATAGTCAATTATTTCAACTAATTTTAGTTGATTCTCTGCAATCCTCTAAATATATTCTCATATCATCTGCAAAGAATTGTTTTTATATTTCCTTATTGCCTTTTCTAAATCCTTCAATCTCTTTTTTTATTCCTTTTTTTTTGCTAGAGTTGTCATCTCTAGAATAATGTTATTTAGTATTGGCAAATCATGGACATCCTTGTTTCAACTTTGATCTTCTTAGAAGGGTTTCTACCTGCTACAGATAATGCTTAATAATGATTTTATATGAATACTGCTTTTGATTTTAAAGGAAGTTCAATTTTCAAAAAATAGGAATATTCTTATATTCCTCTAAAATTTTGTAGTATCTATTAAGATAATCATTTGATTTTTGTTGTTTTTATTGTTATGGTCAATTATGATAATAGGTTTCTGATACTGAATCATCCTCCTTTTCTCATATAAACCCTACCTGGTCATAGAGTATGATCTTCATAATATATTTCTGTAAACCTTTTGCTTGTAATAAGTTTTAAGGTGTTATTTTCTTCAGTATATTTTTGTACATTTTTTACCTATTGACTTTCTTTTCATCATTTTCTTGTACCATTCTAATTTATTTTCCCAATTTTTCCTCCACCTCTCTCATTTTATTTTTTTAAAATCATTTTTGAGTTTTTCTAGGAATTCTTGTTGGTCTTATAACCAATTTACATTTTTTCTTTGAGGATTTGCTTGTAGTTATTTTGACATTATTGTCTTCCTCTGTGTTTGTTTCTTGATCTTTCCTGTTACTATATTAACTTTTTTATGGTAAGAGCATTTTTTTGGTTGTTTGATCATTTTCCCAATCTATTTTTTTTTGAATTTGAAATTTGTGGTAAATTTGTATTCTGTTTGGGAAAGGGAGGGGACACTGTTTCAAGTTTCAAGATTTTTAGGCTGCTAGGTTTGAGGGTCTTTCTGTTTTAGGGCTTCCAAGATGGTATGATCTAGAAAGGTGGTCACTGTTCTCTTGGTCTTCGATCTTGCCTATACTCAGGAAGATACCTTGTTACTCTTCAATCACAAATGCTGCTGCTTCTCTTTG
Source organism: Macrotis lagotis (assembly GCF_037893015.1). NCBI lineage: Eukaryota > Metazoa > Chordata > Mammalia > Peramelemorphia > Peramelidae > Macrotis > Macrotis lagotis. Next base: position 194,454,966 of record NC_133663.1, read on the forward strand.
CCCTGGAACTGAGTCTAGGTCCCTTGCTCCCATGAAGTCAAAAGTGCTAATACTCTTCTCTGTCTTTGAAATGAGACCCCCTACTCCCTTGTGAGTGACCATAAGTTCTCTTATCTGCTTTGGAACTGTGACCAGGTCTGCTATTCCCTTGGGGCTGCAACTCTTCATACTTGAACTGTGTCAAGACAATGCAACAGAATCCTGAAAACCAGAGTCAACACATAGTATTCTCATTCTGATCAGGTTTCTAACCTCCTTATGATCTATGAGATGAATCTTCTAAAACTACAGCTGCTGCTGATGCATCCATCTTTAAGTTCTGCATCATGGTATTGCAGTAAGACCTGAACTGTGCTCCACCTTACTATGATAAACTTTTTTTCTAAGCACTACCTAAATTGTCTTGACTTAAAAAATTGTTTCATCCTGACCATTTAAAAATATTTTATTTTTCCTCAAAAACATATAAAAGCAATTTTAACATTCATTTTAAAATTTCTGAGTTCCAAACTCCCTTCTTTCCTCTAAAACCCTGCCCCCTCATTGAAAAGAGAATCAATTTGATATAGGTTATGCCTTGTATAGTCATGCAAAACATTTTCATAATAGCTATGTTGTGAAAGAAATAGACCTCCCCAAACCCCTCAAAAATAAATTTAAAAAAGTAGGCTTCAATTTGTATTCATATGCTATCAATTCCTTCTCCGGGAATGAATACCATTTTGCATCATAAATCCTTCAGAATTGTCTTGCAGAGAATAGCTAAATCAGTTATAACTGATCATCATACAATATAGGTGTTATTTTATGCACAGTACATTTTACTTTGCATCAGCTCTTGTAAGTCTTTACATATTTTCTGAGAGCATCCTGCTCTTCATTTCTTAAAGCTCAAAAGTATTCCATAACATTCATGTACCACAATTTGTTCAGTCATTTCCCAATTAATTGGAATCCCCTCAATTTTCAATTTTTTACCACAATAAATATTTTTAGATGTGTATGTCCTTTTCCTTTTTTTCTATTTCTTTGGATAGAGATTTAGAATGGTATTACTAGGTCAAAGGGCATGCAGGTTTCATAGCCGTTTGAGAATACTTCAAAATTACTCTGCAGTTGGATCAGTTCACAATTCCATCAAAGTTCATTAATATCTCATTTTTCCAACAGACCTTCCAACATCTGTCATGATTCTTTTCTGTCCTATTAAATAATATAAAGGTATGAAGTAGTACCCCAGAATTGTTTTAATTTGTATTTCTTCAATCAATACTGAATTAGAGCATTTTTATATAGCTATAGAAAGGTTTTATTATTTCATTTGACAATTGCTCATATCTTTTGATCATTTATTAATTGTGAATGGCATTTATTTTACAAATTTAACTCAGTTCTCTATATTTTTGAGAAATAAGGACTTTATGAGAGGTATTTTCTTCAAAGACATGGAAGTCAAGATGGCAGAGAGAAGCTGGGAAATTGCCTGAGCTCTCTCTAGTTTCCCTCAAAAACAATGCTAAATAAAGCCTCTAAACAGATTCTGGAGCAAATCCACCAAAAGACCGAGTGGAACAATCTTCAAGTTTAAGATATTTCAGAAGAATTTCTGGAAAGGTCTGTTTCACTTGTGTAAAAGGGGAGTCCAGGCCAGCACAGGTGCAGGCAAGTCAGTGAGAGGCTCTTAGTCAAAACACAGATCAGCAATTTAAGTACCTTGGTCCTAGCTTAACAAACCAGCTCTAAGGTCTCCCATCCCAGCACAGAGGGAAAAAGTGTGAATCCTGGAGTCCCAGTACAATAGGCTTGGATAGAGCAAGCCAATCCAGCACAGTGGGCAAACAGCTAGCATCTAAGATCCCACTATGGAAAACCATTATTTAGGTCCTTACCCTCAGTATACAAAACTTAGAACGGTATCCCTTATGATCCAGAAGCAGAGCTCAACTTTACACAATGAGAAAAAAAGAGGCTTAATCATAGTCATCATGGTAACAAGGAAGATCAAATCACAAACTCAGAAGAAAGTAGGAAAATGCCTGCAAGTAAGAGAGGGAGAAGAAAAATTGGTAAAAAATAAAAGATTTTTGAAGGAGAATTATGAAAAAGAGTCAATAGCTTGGAAAAGGAAGCCCAAAAGTTGAATGAAATAAAAACTCTTTAAAAATAAAATTGACCAAGTGAAGAAAGAAATACAAAAGCTAAATGTAGAAAATAGTTTCTTGAATATTAGAACTGGACAAATGGAAACTAGTGACAATAGCACAACTAGAATCAGTCAAAGAAAATCAAAAGAATGAAATAAATAATAGAAAACATGAAATACCATATTGGAAAAACAACTAATCTGGAAAATAAATCCAGGAAAGATAATGTAAGAATTATTGGACTACCTGAGAGCCTTGATCAAAAAAAAAAAGCCCATGGCAACATCCTTCATTTAAATTGCCCTAATATCCTAGGATAAGAGAGTTAAAATATTCATTGAAGGAATCCATAATCACCTCCTAAAAGAGATCCCCAAATGGAAATTCTAGGTAATATTGTAGCCAATCCCAGAATTATCATGTCAAGTAGAATATACTGTAAGTAGCCAAAAAGAAACAATTCAGATACCAAGGATAATAATAATAATACTAATACTACTACTACTAATAATAAATATATGTTATATATATATATATATGTATATATATATATATATATATATATATATATATATATATATATATAAAACCAGGATTACAAAGAAAGCAGTTTCACCATTAAAGGATCAGAGATCCTGAAATATGATATTCAGGAAGGCAAAAAATGCTTGAATTATAATCAAGAATCAATTACCCAAACCTTCAGTAAAAAATGAATATTCAATAAAAATGGGGCTTTCAAATTTTCCTGATGAAAAGACCAAACAAAAAATTCAATCTTCAAATGAAAGACTAAAGAGATACATAAAAGGTGATCTGAAAATTTTTTTTAAATGTTAAAATAAAATCAGACTGTTAACATTCCTACATGGAAAGATGATTCTTTTAACTCTTGAGAATTATAACTCTATTAGGGCTGTTGGAATTGGTATAGTTGGACAAAGGTATAAGTTAAAGTTAATTTTGATGTGAAGATATATAAAATCTTTTAAAAAAATGAAAAAAAAGGATTGCATTGTGAGAAGAAGAAAAGGGGAGCCAGAATAGGTAAATTATATAATATGAAGAGGCATATATGATGAACCTATTAAAACAGAGTGGGGACTGAATATTGCTTACTCTCACCTGATTTGGCTCAAAGAAGGAACAACATTCACACTCCATTGGGTTTAGAAATTTATTTTTCTTTATCAGAAAATAGGAGAAAGAAGAAAGTAAAAGGGAAGGAGTAGCTGATAGAAGGGAGCACAGAAGGGAGAGCAGAAGTAGGAGGGGAAAGTGGAAAAAAAGAGTTGATGATAGATCCTTCAGGGCAGACTGAAGGAGGTGGTGGTTGGAAACAAAACACTGATGAGATGGGATGGGGAAGGAAGAGATAAAAGCATAAACGGGAGCAGCATAGGATGGAGGGAAATAAACAGTTTGCTATTATAAAGGTGAATGGAAAGGAAATGGATAACAGAGTGGATTAAAAACTATAATCCCAACAAAAACTTGTTTGAAAGGGGAAAGATGAGCATAGAGTAAAGGTGAAAGACTGGAGAAAAATATATATTATATTTTAGTGAAGTAAAACAAAAATAAATCTAATTATGAGATATAATGTAGGGGCAGCTCAGTGGCACAATGGATAGAACACTGTCCCTGAGTTCAAACCTGTTCTCTGATGGATTCTACTTAAAATATTTGTAAATATTTAGAGTATGTGGGAATCTATCTGTCAAGTAAACCCAGGAACAATTTGAACACAATTAAAAACCAATTTTCACACAAATAAAGTGTAATGGAAACATATCAATTGTTCATGGGTAGGCAGAGCCAATATAACAAATAATTATTCTCTTAAATCAGTTTGTTCAATGCCATAACCACAAATTTCCAAAAAAATTAACAAAATTCCTATACAAAAACTTCAAGAATATCAAAGGAATATTTAGCTGTGTAACCTTGGGTAACTCATTTAACTCCATTGCCTTATGAATAAATAAAAACAAAAACAAAAAATAATTTCAAGGGAATTAATTAAAAAAAAAAAAGAAAGTCAGCTTACCTAGCCATACCAGTTCCAAAATCAAAGAATAAAGTAGCAATCATAGAATCTATTTGGTATTGAGTGACAAATAGAGTCATGGATCGGTGGAATAGGCTACAAATATAAGTCAAAGTAGTAAATAACTCTTCTAATTTACTGTTTTCTAAACCAAAATTCCAACTTTAAGGATAAGAACTCATCACTTCACAAAAATGACTGGGAAACATGGAAAATAGTATGGCATAAGATAGGCATAGATTACATATTAAAATAAAGTTGAAATCAGTTCTCCAATTTGGAGAGCAAAAAATGGTTTACCTGTAAGATATATGGAGAAGAGAAGAATTTATTACCAAAGAGGACATAGGGAACATTATGAAATGCAAAATGGATAATTTTAATTACATTAAAATCAAAGAAAGTATTTGTAGAATCAAAACCAATGCAACTAAGAATAGAAAGAATATAGAAAGCTGGGAAATAATTTTTACAGCCAATATTTTTGATAAAGGTCTCACATAAAATATAAAGAGAACTGAGTCAAATTTTTCAGCTTAAAAGTCATTAATTTATAAACATTAAAGGATTGAAGAAGTAGCTTCTGGATGAAGAAATTAAAGTTATTTATAGTCATAATAAAAATGCTTTAAATCTATTAATTAGAGAAATACCGATTAATATAACTCTGAGGTTCAATTGCAAAACTATCAGAAAGTCCAACATGGCAAAAACAATGAAAAATAATAAATGTTGGAGGAGATGTGGGAAAACTGGGACACTAACACATTGTTGTGGAGTTGTGAATTTATCTAATTGTTCTGGAGAGCAATTTGGAGCCATGATGCCCCAAAGACCTACAACCTTTGATTCAGCAATACCATTACTAGATCTATATCTGAAAGAGATCACAAAAAAGGGAAAAGATCCATATGAAAAAATATTCATAGCATCTTTTTTGTAGTAGAAAAGAATGGGTAAATTGAGGAGCTATCCATCAATTTGGGAATAACTAAAAAAATTATGAAATATAAATGTAATGGAAGAAATTATGAGCAGTTTTCAGAAAAAAAAAACAACTTAGAGAGACTATTTTCTCTTAACTGCTATCTTTTCATTCCTCTCCTGAGTCTTGTATTTAAAATATATACTTTTTTCTTTTCAACTCTAGTCTTTTCATCAGGAATGTTTGAAATTTCTCTATTTCGTTGAATTTCCATTTTTTTTCATGTGAAGGATATACTCAATTTTGCAGAGTAAGTGATTCTTGTTTGTAATTCTAGCTCCTTTGCCCTCTAAAATATTGTATTCCATTCCTCTGATACTTTAGGTAGAAGCTGCTAAATATTGCATTATCTTGAATGTGGCTCTATGATACTTGAATTGTTTCCTGGTTACTTGCAATATTTTCTTCTTGACTTGGGAACTCTGGAATTTGGCTATAATATTCCTGTGAGTTTTTAATTTTAGAATGTCTATTCATTCTTGATTAGTGGAATTTTTCAATTTCTATTTTACCTCTAGTTCTAGAATATCAGGGCAGTTTTCAGTGAAAATTTTATGAAAGATGATGTATAAGTCCATTTTTAGATCAAGGATTTCATGTTGACCAAAAATTTTCAAATTATTTCTCCTAGATTTATTTTCCTATTCAGTTATTTTTTACACTTAGATATTTCAAATTGTCTTCTATTTTTGTCAATTCTAATTTTTAAGGGATCATTTTTTTTGCAGTGAACTTTTTTGAATTAATTTTTATTAAAGATATTATTTGAGTTTTACAATTTTCCCCCCATCTTGCTTCCCTCCCCTCACCCCCCACAGAAAGCACTCTGTCAGTCTTTGTATCCATGTTGTACCTTGATCCAAATTGGGTGCAATGAGAGAGAAATCATATCCTTAAAGAAGAGAAGAGAAGTCTAAGAGGTGACAAGATCAGACAATAAGATATCTGTTTTTTTTTCTAAATTAAAGGGAATAGTTCTTGAACTTTGTTCAAACTCCACAGTTCCTTATCTGATTCAGCTGGCACTCTCCTTTGCAGACAGCCCAAAATTGTTCCTGATTGTTGCACTGATGGAATGAGCTAGTCCTTCAAGGTTGAACATCACCCCCATGTTGCTGTTAGAGTGTACAGTGTTTATCTGGTTCTGCTCATCTCACTCAGCATCAGTTCATGCAAATCCCTCCAGGCTTCCCTGAAATCCCGTCCCTCCTGGTTTCTAATAGAACAATAGTGTTCCATGACATACATATACCACAGTGTGCTAAGCCATTCCCCAATTGAAGGACATTTACTTGATTTCCAATTCTTTGCCACTACAAAAAGGGCTGCTATAAATACTTTTGTACAAGTAATGTTTTTACCCTTTTTCCTCATCTCTTCAGGGTATAGACCCAGTAGTGGTATTACTAGGTCAAAGGGTATGCACATTTTTGTTGCCCTTTGGGCATAGTTCCAAATAGCTCTCCAGAAGGGTTGGATGAGTTCACAGCTCCACCAACAGTGTAATAGTGTCCCAGATTTCCCATAACCCTTCCAACAATGATCATTATCCTTCCTGGTCATATTGGCCAATCTGAGAGGTGTGAGGTGGTACCTCAGAGAAGCTTTAATTTGCATTTCCTCTAATAATTAATGATTTAGAGATTTTTTTCATATGGCTATGGATTGCTTTGATCTCCTCATTTGTAAATTGCCTATGCATATCCTTTGACCATTTGTCAATTGGGGAATGGCTTTTTGTTTTAAAAATATGACTCAGTTCTCCGTATATTTTAGAAATGAGGCCTTTGTCAGAATCATTAGTTGTAAAGATTGTTTCCAAATTTACTACATTTCTTTTGATCTTGGTTACAGTGCTTTTATCTGTACAAAAGCTTTTTCATTTATTATTATCGAAATCATCTAGTTTGTTTATGGTGATGTTCTCCATCCCTTCCTTAGTCGTAAACTGCTCCTCTTTCCATAGATCTGACAGGTAAACTAGTCCTTGATCTTCTGATTTGTTTATAGTATTGTTTTTTATGTCTCTGTCCTGTAACCATTTGGATCTTATCTTGGTAAAGGGTGTGAGGTGTTGGTCTAATCTAAGTTTCTCCCATACTAACTTCCAATTATTCCAGCAGTTTTTATCAAAGAGGGAGTTTTTACCCCAATGGCTGGACTCTTTGGGTTTATCAAACAGCAGATTACTGTAATCATCTCCTGCTTTTACACCTAGTCTATTCCACTGGTCCACCACTCTATTTCTTAGACAATACCAAACAGTTTTGATGATTGATGCTTTATAATATAATTTTAGATCAGGTAGGGCTAAGCCACCTTCTTTTACACTTATTTTTCATTAAGCTCCTGGCAATTTTTGACTTTTTATTTCTCCATATTAACTTACTTACAATTTTTACAACTCATTAAAGTAATTTTTTGGAATTTTGATTGGTAGGGCACTAAACATAGTTTCGTTTTGGTAGAATTGTCATTTTTATTATATTAGCTCTACCTATCCATGAGCAGTTGATATTTGCCCGGTTTTTTAAATCTGATTTAATTTGTGTGAGAAGTGTTTTATAATTGTTTTCAAAAAGATTCTGAGTCTGTCTTGGCAAATAGACTCTCAAGTATTTTATATTGTCTTAGGTTACTTTGGGATTTCTCTTTCTAGCTCTTCCTGCTGTATCTTGCTAGATATATAAAGAACAGTTGAGGATTTATGAGGGTTTATTTTATAACCTGCAACTTTGCTAAAATTGCTAATTGTTTCCAGTAATTTTTTGGATGATATCTTGGGATTCTCTAGGTAGACCATCATGTCATCTGCAAAGAGTGAGAGTTTTGTCTCTTTCTTCCCAATTCTAATTCCTTCAATTTCTTCTTCTTCTCTAATCGCTGAAGCTAACATTTCTAATACAATTTTGAATAGTAGTGGTGATAATGGGCACACTTGTTTCACCCCTGATCTTATTGGGAATCCCTCTAGCCTCTCCCCATTGAATATAATGCTTGTTGATGGTTTCAGATAGATACTGCTAATTATTTTAAGGAAGTCCATTTATTCCTACACTCTCTAGTATTTTTAATAGGAATGGATGCTGTATTTTGTCAAAAGCTTTTTCAGCATCTATTGATATGATCATATGATTTCTGATGGGTTTGTTGTTGATATAATTGATTATACTAACAGTTTTCCTAATATTGAACCAACCCTGCATTACTGGAATAAATCCTACTTGATCATAATATATTATCCTAGTAATAACTTGTTGTAATCGTTTTGCTAAGATTTTATTTAGGATTTTTGCATCTATATTCATCAGGGAAATTGGTCTATAATTATCTTTCTCTGTTTTAACTCCTCCTGGTTTAGGCATCATCATCACATTGGTTTCATATAAAAGAGTTAGGCAGAGTTCCATCTTTCCCTATTTTTCCAAAGAGTTTATATAGAATTGGAACCAATTGTTCCTTAAATGTTTGGTAGAATTCACTTGTGAATCCATCAGGCCATGGAGATTTTTTTTTAGGTAGTTCAATAATGGCTCGTTGAATTTCTTTTTCTGAGATAAGGTTGTTTAGGCATTTAATATCTTCTTCATTTAACCTGGGCAACTTATATTTTTGTAAATATTCATCCATTTCACTTAGATCATCAAATTTATTGGCATAGAGTTGGGCAAAATAATTTTGAATTATTACTTTAATTTCCTCCTCATTGGTGGTGAGTTCACCTTTTTCATTTATGATACTAGCAATTTGGTTTTCTTCTTTATTTTTTTTAATCAAATTGACCAGAGGTTTATCAATTTTATTGGTTTTTTCATAATACCAGCTTTTGGTTTTATTTATTAATTCAATAGCTTTTGCTTTTGATTTTATTAATTTCCCCTTTAATTTTTAGAATTTCTTATTTAGTATTTAATTGGGGATTTTTGATTTGTTCTTTCTCTAATTTTTTTAGTTGCATGTTTAATTCATTGATTTCCTCTTTCTCCAATTTATGCATGTAAGCATTTAGAGCTATAATATATCCCCTGAGTGTCTCTTTGAATGAATCTCATAGGTTTTGGTATGTTGTTTCATTATTATCATTATCTAGAATAAAATACTTAATTCTTCCTATAATTTGTTTTTTGGCCCACTCATTTTTTAAAATGAGGTTATTCAGTTTCCAATTTGTTCTGGGTCTATATCTCCTTGGCCCAGTATTGCATATGACTTTTATTGCATTGTGATCTGAGAAAGATGTATTCACTATTTCTGCCTTTCTGCAGTTGATCATTAGGCTTTTATGTCCTAGTACATGGTCAATTTTTGTATAAGTTCCATTTACTGCAGAGAAAAGGGTATATTCCTTTCTATCCCCATTCAGTTTCCTCCATAAGTTTACCATATCTAATTCTTTCTTGTTTATTTTATGATTCGATTTATCTAGATCTGATAGGGGGAGGTTGAGGTCTCCCACTAGTAGAGTTTTGCTGTCTATGTCTTCCTCTAGTTCTTTCAGCTTCTCCTCTAAGAATTTGGGTGCTGTCCCACTGGGTGCATATATAAATTCAATATTGAAATGACTTTATTGTCTATGGTACCTATTAGGAGGATGAAGTTTCCTTCCTTATCTCTTTTAAGACATCTATTTTTGCTGCTGCTTTGTCTGAGATAAGGATTGCTATGCTTGCTTTTTTTACTTCAGCTGAAGCAAAATATATTTTGCTCCAACCTTTTTCCTTTACTCTATATGTATCTCTCCTCTTCAAATGAGTTTCTTGTAAGCAGCATATTGCAGGATTCTGGTTTTTAATCCACTCTGGTATTACCTTATGTTTTAAGGGAGTGTTCATCCCATTCACATTCAAGGTTATGATTACTAATTCTTTATTGCCCTCCATGCTATCTTCCCTCCATTTGTATTTTCCCCCTTTCTCCCCCCCTTTCTCCATGCTTCCCAGTATTTTGTTTCTGAATACCACCCCCTTCAGTGTGCTTGCCCTCCTATATAACACCCTCCCCTTCCTTTCCCCTTTCCCCTTTCCCCTTTCCCTTTTTCCCTTTTCTCTTTCCTTCCTTTTGTTATTTCCCCTTTTTTACCCCACTCCCCTTCTCTTTTTCCGTCTGCCCTCCCCTTTTCCCCTTTTAATACTTGAAAGGTTAGAAGTTTTATAAGTTAACTGAGTATGTGTAGGTTGACATTAAGCCAAGTCTGATGAGAAGAAGATTCAGGTGTTTCTCCTTTGCTCCCTTCTTCCCCTCTATTACCATAGGTTTTTTTGTACCTCTTAGGGTAATGAGATTTACCCCATTCACTCCCCTCCCTCCTCCAGTCTCTTTACTGCCCCCCTTTTTAAGGAGGTACTGTTGTTTAGATCATTCTATCTAAGTCATAGAAAATTCTGAGTATCTGTCCCTTCTAATTCAGTATATTCTATCAAATAGAGTCAAAATTCCTGAGACTTATTAGGGTCTTTCTCCCAAGTGGGGTTAAAGCCAGTTACATCTCTTTAGATAGCAGTCTCATGGATAGGTCATGAATATCCATCATTTCTGATTAGGTATATTCTCTCTGTTAGAGTTACAATTCTCAAGATTTATGAGAATGTTTTTTCTCTCCATGCTAGGTTATAGCCAATTTCATCTTACTGGATTGCATTTTTTTTCCTTTTACTGCCACCATGTCTTTTTTTTTTTTACCTTTTCATGTGTCTCTTGAACCTCTTGTTTGATGTCCAAATTTTTCTGTTTATCTCTGGTCTTTTCATCAGAAATTTTTGTAATTCTTCCATTTTGTTAAATATCCATCTTTTTCCCTGGAAGAGAAGGCTCAACTTTGTGGGAAAGTAGATTCTTGGCTGCATTCCAAGCTCCCTTGCTCTTTGAAATATCTCATTCTAGGCCCTTTGATCCCTTAATGTTGATGCAGCCAGGTCCTGCGTGATCCTTACTGTAGCTCCTTGATATGTAAATTGTTTCTTTCTGGCTACTTGCAGGATTTTCTCTTTTATCTGATAGTTCTGGAGTTTGCCCACAACATTCCCTTGTGTTTTCATTTTAGGATTTTTTTCTGAGGGAATTAATTTCTTTTTGCATTTGCCCATTGGAAGATCTGAGAGATTTATTCTCATTTTTTATTTGTCCAATTGTACTTTCTCATGTTTTGTTTTCTTGTTGCAAGGTATTAATTGTCTCTCCCAAATTTTTAAGCTCCTTCTTTATTTCTTCAAGCAAGTCTTTCTGTGCTGGAGACTAGATTGTATTCTCCTCAGAGGTTCCAGGTCTGTCTGAGTTAGGGTCTTTCCCTTCCAAGAATTTTCTATGGATCCACCTTTCCGCTGACACTTCTTCATTTTGGTCAGACCTGAGTTGGAGAGGGGCTGGTTCACAGGGGCTTGGGATCCCTAAAGGCTTTACTCACTGAGTGCAGTTTCTTTGGCTGGCCAGTAGGAGGTACTGGTTGCTTTCTCTGGGGTGTCTGTGACCTTGGTTGAGGCCTTCTCCCTTTCCTTGAAGGGAGGAGTTGGAGCTGTTTGAATTCTTTTGCCTTCAATCAATGGTGGGCTTTACCCTGGCCTGAGGTCAATCCTCAGCTGGGCTGGTTCTTCTCCTCACATACCTGGGCCTGAGGCAGAAGTAGTTTGCATTTGTTTGTAGAGAAGAAGTTTGAGTTGTAATGGGACTCAGACCAGAGGAGCCCAGGGATGGTGTCAGAAGCCTTCCTGCTCCAGAACTCTGCCCCCAGCCCTGTCCAGGATCTCCAGTGGGACAGCTCCAACACCAGTGTCTCCACTCCCCTGCAGACTCATGCCCCTGAGGTCCAGCCCCACCTCTGATGCAGCAGGTTGGGCTCTAGGGCCCTCAGACTCCTGGTTCCAATTCAGCTGTTAATCTGGTTGATCCTGGGCTGATCCTCCCTCTGAGCCCAGACTCACCCGCCCAAATTCAGCCAAAGCTGCTCTGGAGACAAATCCCGAGGTAGATGTTCTTTCTCCTGGCATTTCTTTCAGGGTTTTCTGGGTCAGATTTCTTTTAAGAGGTTTGTTTCATGTGATAGATGCGGAAGAGATCAGGAGACTTTAGAATTGTCCCTGTTTTCTCTCCACCATCTTGGCTGGAAGTCCCTGCAGTGAACTTTTATACCTTCTTTCCTGTCAAGTCAATTCTATGTCTTAAGGAGCTTTTTCTTCAGTAAATTTGTGTGCCTCTTTTTCCAATTGACCAATTCTGCTTTGCAAAACATTCATCTCCTCTGACTTTGTACCTCCTTTAACAAGCTTTGGACTCTCTTTTTTCATGATTTTCTTGCATCTCCTATTCCTCTTCTCAATTGTTACTTTACCTTTACCTAATATTCAAAATATTTTTTTACGCTTTTTCATATTCTATGACCAATTTAAATTTTTCTTGGAGGCTTGGATTTGGAGCTTTGACTGTTATATTCTGAGACCAGGCTAGGAGAGTAGTCAGAACCTCTCATAAAGACCTTGAAAGAATTGAGATTCCTTGGGTACGTCCCTAAAAACAGCTGCAAAAATCCTCAGTAGATTGGGATAGTTCATCCTCCACCTCAGAAACAGAACCCCACCTTAACAAAGACTTAAAATCACATCATAGACTGGAGAAATGAAAAAACAACAGAAGGAAAAAAATATCTGACCATAAAAAATTACTTCAGTTTCATGGAGGATCAAAATACACACCCAGAAGATAATAAAGTAAAAGCTTCTGTATCCAAAATCTCCAAGGAAAAATATGAATGGTTCTCAGGCTATGGAAGAACTCAGAAAAGATTTTTTTGGTCTTTTCAAGGCAAGTTGCTTGCCCATGGCCACACAGCTAGGTAATTATTAAGTGTCTGAGGCTGGATTTGAACTCAGGTACTCTTGACTCCAGGAGCAGCGCTCTATCCACTGCACCACCTAGCTTCTCCTCAAAAAAAGATTTTGAAAATCAAATAAGGGAAGTATTAGGAAGAGAAATGAGATTGAAGTGAGAAAATCATGAATACCAAGTCAGCAACTTGCTGAAGGAGATACAATAAAAATAATGAAGGAAATAGCTTAAAAATCAGTTTAGGTCAAATGGAAAAAGAGTCTAAAAGGCTAATGAGTAGAAGTATGCCCTAAAATCAAATAGGAAAAACACAAAGCTCTTTAAAGAAAATAGTTCCTTCAAATGTAGAAGGGAGTTAAGAGAAGCTGTTGAATTTGTGAGAAATCAAACAAAAAGAAACAAAATCAAAAGAATGAAAAACTAGAAGAAAATGTGAAATATATCGTTGGAAAAACAACTGATCTGGAAAACAAATCCGGAAGAGGTCACTTAAAAATTATTGGACTACCTGAAATTCTTGACCAGGCTCTTTCCCTTTCAAATTCATGATTAGGCTCTTTTCCTTTCAAGAAATTCTCCCAGAAAATTGCCCAGAAATCGTAGAAGAAATGGGTATAAATTGAGGGAATTCACCAATCACCTTTTGAAAGAGATCTCGAAATTAAGACTCTCAGAAATATTTTTTAATTAAATATTTTATTTATTTTGAGTTTTACAATTTTCCCCCTAATCCTATCCCCCCCCCCAGAAAGCAATTTCTCAGTCTTTACATTGTTTCCATGTTGTACATTAATCCAAATTGAGTGTAATGAGAGAGAAATCACATCCTTAAGGAAGAAACAAAAAAAGTGTAAGAGATAGCAAGATCAAATAATAAGATATCTGTCTTTTTTTCTAAATTAAAGGGAATAGTCCTTGGACTTTGTTCAAACTCATAGGCTCTTTATCTGGATTCAGATGGTATTCTCCATGCAGACAGCCCAAACTGTCCCTGGTTGTTGCACTGATGGAACGAGCAAGTCCATCAAGGTTGAACATCACCCCCATGTTAGGGTATACAGGGTTTTTCTGGGTCTGCTCATCTCACTCAGTATTAGTTCATGCAAATGCCTCCAGGCTTCCCTGAAATCCTGTTGCTCCTGGTTTCTAATAGAACAATAGTGGTCCATGACATACATATATCACAGTTTGCTAAGCCATTCCCCAATTGAAGGACATTTACTTGATTTCCAATTCTTTGCCACCACAAACAGGGCTGCTATGAATACTTTAGTAGTAGTGATGTTTTTACCCTTTTTCATCATCTCTTCAGGGTATAGACCCACTAGTGGTATTGCTGGATCAAAGGGTATGATCATTTTTGTTGCCCTTTGGGCATAATTCCAAATTTCTCTCCAGAAAGGCTGGATGAGTTCACAGCTCCACCAACAGTGTAATAGTGTCCCAGATTTCCCACAACCCTTCCAACAATTAACATTATCCTTTCTGGTCATATTGGCTAGTCTGAGAGGTGTGAGCTGGTACCTCAGAAAAGCTTTAATTTTCATTTCTCCAATAATTAATGATTTAGAGCAATTTTTCATATGGCTATGGATTGTTTTGATCTCCTCATCTGTAAATTGCCTTTGCATTTCCTTTGACCATTTTTCAATTGGGGAATGGCTTTTTTTTAAAAAAAATATGACTCAGTTCTCTGTATATTTTAGAAATGAGTCCTTTGTCGGAATCATTAGTTGTAAAGATTGTTTCCCAATTTGCTACATTTCTTTTGATCTTGGTTACAGTGGTTTTATCCGTACCAAAGCTTTTTCATTTAATATTATCGAAATCATCTAGTTTGTTTATGGTGACGTTCTCCATCCCTTCCTTAGTCATAAACTGCTTCTCTTTCCATAGATCTGACAGGTAAACTAGTCCTTGATCTTCTAATTTGCTTATAGTATTGTTTTTTATGTTTAAATCCAGTAACCATTTGGATCTTATCTTGGTAAAGGATGTGAGGGTTTGTCTAATCTAAGTTTCTTCTATATTAACTTCAAATTTTCCCAGCAGTTTTTATCAGAGAGTTTTTATCCCAATAGCTGGAGTCTTTGGGTTTATCAAACAGCAGATTACTACAATCATTTCCTGTTTTTGCTCCTAGTCTATTCCACTGGTCCACTACTCTTTTTCTTGGCCAGTACCAAACAGTTTTGATGACTGATGCTTTATAATATAATTTTAGATCAGGAAGGGCTAAGATGCCTTCCTTTGCACTTTTTTCATTAAATTCCTGGAAATTCTTG
Organism: Macrotis lagotis; assembly: GCF_037893015.1. Lineage (NCBI taxonomy): Eukaryota > Metazoa > Chordata > Mammalia > Peramelemorphia > Peramelidae > Macrotis > Macrotis lagotis. The sequence continues at coordinate 194,470,245 of NC_133663.1, forward strand.
CCTTTTATTTCTCCATATCAATTTACTTACAATTTTATCTAACTCATTAAAGTATTTTTTTGGAATTTTGATTAGGGCACTAAACAGGTAGTTTAGTTTTGGTAGAATTGTTATTTTTATTATATTAGCTCTACTTATCTATGAGCAGTTGATATTTGCCCAGTAATTTAAATCTGATGTTATTTGTGTGATAAATGTTTTACAATTGTTTTCAAAAAGTCTCTGAGTCTGTCCTGGCAAATAGGCTTCCAGGTATTTTATATTGTCTGAGGTTACTTTGAATGGGATTTCTCTTTTTAGCTCTTCATGCTGTATCTTGCAAAACACATATAGAAAAGTTGAGGATTTATGAGGGTTTATTTTATAACCTGAAACTTTGCTAAAATTGCTAATTGTTTGCAGTATGTTTTTGGATGATTCATTGGGATTCTCTAGGTAGACCATCATGTCATCTGCAAAGAATGAGAGTTTTGTCTCTTCCTTCCCAATTCTAATTCCTTCAATTTATTTTTCTTCTCTAATTGCTGAAGCTAACATTTCTAATACAATGTTGAATAGTAGTGGTGATAATGGGCACACTTGTTTCACCCCTGATCTTATTGGGAATCCCTCTAGTCTCTCCCCATTGAATATAATGCTTGTTGATGGTTTCAGATAGATACTGCTAATTATTCTAAGGAACAGTCCATTTATTCCTATACTGTCTAGTGTTTTTAGTAGAAATGGGTGCTGTATTTTATCAAAAGCTTTTTCAGCATCTATTGATATGATCATATAATTTCTGATAGGTTTGTTGTTGATATAATTGAAGCTCCAAGAAACATTATAGAAAAATTCCAGAACTCCCATGTCAACAAAAGATATTACAAGCAGTCAGACAGAAACAATTCAAATAATCATCGCAAAATTGCTTTAATATTTCTCCCCACAGTTGCTATCGCTGGCTTTATTTATTCAATTCTTTTTCTCCTTTTGCCCTGTTCTTCCTCAAATGTGTGTTGTATCTGACTATCCTCAACCTCAATCTTCCTTCTGTTCTATCATCTATATCCCACCTTTCCTCTCCTATTTTCCTCAATGATAAGGTAGATTTCTATACTCAATTGATTGTGCATGTTATCTCCTCTCTGAGTCACATCTTGTGAGAAAAACAGTTCACTCACTCTCCCTCCCCTCCCTCCCTTCCACTCTGTTGTGAAAGCTTTTTTTTTTGCTTCTTTTATAGGAAATAACTAAACCCGTTCAAACTCTTCTTTTCCTTTCTCCCAGTACCTTCCTTTCTTGCCCATTAACTCCATCTTTATAATACATTATACTATCATTCAAATATCAGGATTCCACAGGATTTAGTAACTTCTATATTAAGGACTCGTAGGGCTTGGAATATGATATTGCTGAAGGCAAAAAAAAAAAAAACCCTGAATACAACCCAGAATCAATTACTCATCAAAACTGACTGAACATACTCTTTTAGGAGAAAAGATGAATATTTAGTGAAATAGGGGACTTTGGAACTTTCTGAATGAAATGACCAGAACTGAAGAGAATGTTTGATCTTTAAGTACAGGACTGAGATGAAGTAGAGATAGAGTGGATGTGAAGGGCAAATTATGATGGATTTAATGATGTTGACCAACTTGTTTTTCTGAATGAGAAGATAATTCTGATAAACCATATGAATCTTCTCATTTATTGGGACAGTTAGAAGGAGAATATATAGACAAAGCACAGGAGGGAATATCATAGTATGATATATTATAAAGATGGAGGTAATTGACAAGAACGGAAGGTACTCGGAGGAAGGAAAAGAAGTGTTTGAATGTGCTTAGTTTATTTCCTATAAAAGAAACAACGAAAAGCTTTCACAACAGAGTAGAAGAGGGGAGGGGAGGGAGAGCGAGTGAACCTTTTTGCTCACCAGAAGTGATTCAGACAGGAAATAACATACACACTCAATTGAGTATAGAAATCTGTCTTATCCTAGAGGAAAATAGGAGAGTAAAGGGGGATATAGATGATAGAATAGAAGGAAGATTGAGGGTGAGGATAGTCAGCTACAACACACATTTGAGGAGGGACAGGGTAGAAGGAGAAAAAGAATTGAATAAGTAAGCCAACAATAGCAACTGTGGGGGGAAATAGAAAGCAATTTTGGGATGGATAGCATCCCAATAATAATCTCTGAATGCAGCCTGAAACACATTTCTTTCATTTCACTTTATTTTTGTTGAAGTTTCTCTTTTTCTTTGTGTTTGTGTGTGTGTGGGTATATATATATATATATATATATATATATATATATATATGTTTGTGTGTGTGTGTGTGTGTGTGTGTGTGTGTGTAGGATGAAGTTATATTTAATTTACAAGATTATTGCAATAATGTTTAAAAATTTAAAAAAGATATGTCAGAATTAGAAAAAAAGTGTGAACTAGAATAATTTATGCAATTAACAATAAGACCATGAATGCGTTCGATTTTGAAAGACTTAAGAATTCTAATCAATGTAATGGCCAAGGATGATTTCAGAGGAATGATGCTACCTATATTCTATCAAAGAAGGGATGGACTCAGGTTATAGAATAAGACATGTAAGTTTCTGGACATGGCCATTGCAAGAATTTATCTTTATTTGTTATATACATTTGTTAAAAGGGTTTTCTTTTTTCTATGTTTTTCCTTTGTTAGTGCCAGTACATGGGAGGGAAATAAAATTGATTTGCATTCATTGAAAATAAGCAAATCAGGAGATGGCTAGGTGACACAATGGATAGAGCACCGGCCCTGAAGTCAGGAGTACCTGAGTTCAAATCAGGCCTCAGACACTTAATAATTACCTAGCTGTGTGGCCTTGAGCAAGCCACTTAAACCTATTTGCCTTGCTAAAAAAAAACCCTAAAAATAAAAGAAAGAAAAAAGAAAATAAGCAAATAAGCAAATCGCATATGTAAGGGACTATTATGCGTAGCAGTATTGCAAACTTTCATCACTTGGTGTCCTCTAGTACCAGAGCCTTATTTTACTGTTTGATTGTAGAGTTCCACAGGAGTGGGAGTGGACCAGGGACTGAGGAGTATATTGAAGCACTTGTATTTGGTTCAATAAATGGAGATCTTGCATAACTTGGAGAACTTGCCCCCCTTGTCTCTCTTTACTTCTTCCCTTCAACATTTGCCTAGGTAAGGATAAACTAGCTGGCAGGAACCTAACATATCTTGAGCAGCTAGTCTAATTGGAATTTAACACACATACAAAAAAAAGAATTGTCATTGATTATTGAACTGTTGAAATGAACAAGCTCATCTTAATTGATTATCAGCCACTGTTTTGTTAGTGTGTATAGTATTCTGGTTCTGCCCGTTTCACTCAGCTTCTGTTCATGTAAATCTTTATAGGCTTTTCTGAATTTTCAACCTTCTTGATTTCTTATAGAACATTAGTGTTCTATCAGATTCATATAACACAATTTGTTCATTCATTCCTCAATTGAGTGGCATCATCTCAATTTCCAATTTTTTGGTGACCACAAAAAGAGCTGCTATGAATATTTTTGTACATGTGCATTTTTTACCCTTTTTGTGATATCTTTCAGATATAGACCTGGTAGTGGCATTTCTGGATCAAAGGATATTATGCAACTGTTTTCAGAGATACATCTATGGATCTTTAAATTTTCAATTATTCCAAAGTTCTAAGGAGAAGTGTGTTCGCTTCTTTCCTGGACTGTGCTCTGGTTTGTGAGCCCTCTATTCTGTTCTTGGACTTTGAGTAGGGTCCTTGCTCCACTCTCAATCTGGAGTGTGCTTGTGCTTTTTCTTTCTCTAGAACTGCCACCCAGGACTTCAATATAGATCTGACTATGGGCAAAACAACAAAGTCCTGCCCCAGGTGCCAGCAAAGAGATCCTTGTAATCTTCTGATTAGTCATTTAGCATCTGAGGGCTTAGGGCTAGAGTAGCAGCTGCTGCCACAGCTGATTCAGTGGCTCCCAAGGACTGCTCATGCTCATCTTTTCTGAAGCAGCCTGTGCTGGACTATGTCTTACCAAGGCACAGCAAATCTTTCTGTCAACCTTCTAATCTAAATGGACTAGGACTGGAAAATTATTTCAAGCCATCCATTTATGAGTTCTTATGGCATTATGTAAAGGTTTTGGGGGAGGTTCTAGGAGAGCTCAGGTGAGTTTCTGCCTTTTATCTATCATCTTGGTTTTGCCTCCTCATCTTGACCTTTTTTTAGCTCTAGATTTCAATTTGAAGAATTATTTTATAATTGCTTGGAGGGAAATTTAGGAGAGTTCAAGTTTGTTCTTGTCTTTACTCTAACCCAACTAAGTCCACATATTTATTTTAAATAATTGATCAGAAAAGAAAAACAAAGATAATCCCCATGTAAAACTTATCTGAAACTAAAAATAATGGGTTTGAAATTTGGGGGCATAGTCAGGTGGTCCTTGGTCCCACAACCAGAATCAGGAACATAGCTACAGAAATATACACCTGGGTATTTTAAATTGTGGTTGTTCTATTGTTCTATGGTTTCTGTTCTGAAAAACAGAATCCCTCTATTGTTTCTGTTCCCACTTGATGGTTTAGAAACTTTGAACACTATAATTTGTAAAGGGTTCAATTAGCAAGAAAATAAGAAAAAAGGGAGGGGAAGGGAACCAGTTCAGCAAATATAAAACCAAAACAAAAAAAACCCCACCAATAGTGACCATACCACCTAAAGGTACCATCCAATCTGAATATGGCCTGTATATGTAACTTAAATCTTAATCCTCCCATATTATGCCCTTTTCCTCTTTCTCCTAATCCTTATTTTTTCTTTTCCTTTGTCTATATAGTCCCTTCTGACTCTATGATTCCATTATTCCTATTGACATATCTCTACCCAGAATTACAACAAGCTATTCAATCTTCTTAAATCAGAATGCTGAATATGTAAAACAAATAGGTTAATATTCATTCAGGGCTTTTCTCAATACTTCCATTAGGTGGTCATGCATCCATGAGATCAAGTAAGTACAGGTTCTCAAAAAAGGCTTCTATTCTATCCACTCCACTAAAAGAGAGAGATTCTGTTTTTCAAATTTACTTCTATATTCCAATAGGTCAATTATTTGCAAGGATGATAATTCATTCTTTTTCATAATGATTTAATTTCCAACATTTTCCTTTGTTTATAATTGATTTTTATATTTTTAATATTTGCTCCAAAGACTTAAGGGGCTATAATAAAGTGCTTTTAATAATTTATTGTATTTACCTTCAGATCACAATTGATATTAATTTTTTTCTTGTCAGGGTTCCCCCCCTGGGTTTTGCAATCTCGTTAAAATCTATCCTTCACAAAATAATATTCTTCACCAAACTCTAAGTTAATTTTTATTCAAGTATTATTATTAGATACATTGAGGATGGAATTTCATTATGGGCATTTATTTCATTTTATTTATTTTGGCGGGGCGCCTTTGCAAGGCAATGGTGTTAAGTGACTTGCCTAAGGTCACACAGCTAGATAATTATTAAGTGTCTGAGGTCAGATTTGAATTCAGGTCCTCCTGACTCCAGGGCTGGTACTTTATCCACTGTGCCAACTAAATGTCCTGTGCATTTATTTCTCAGACTCCCATTTTTTTCTTATAACTTTTAAATTTATATGCATATACCCTAAAATTTATATTAGGATTGCTTTCTGCCCTATTTCTCTTGCTATTTTCTTTAAATCCAATCATTTTCTAGATCTGTTATCTGCATTCTTACTTTCAGTCATTTGATTATTTTCTTTTTCATCTTTCAAGGTCTCACATCTACTTATTTTATAAGTTTCTCTTCTTATTTCACTTGTGGTCTCTTCCTTTCTCTATAAGAAGCCTTCTGACTCTGATATTCTATAATTCCATTATTCCTTTTGACATATCAGTAAACTAGAATAATTAAAAATTATTCCAACTTCTTAGGTTATAGAAATAAATTACTTTGGGGAGCACTCTTTTTTCTTGAATCCAATAAAAATTGCATTTTATTAACATTTTATAATAAAGAAACAAAAGAAACAGAAGTAGAAAAATTTTACCCATATTTTACCTTCCTGTGAAAACATGGATTATGTTTCCTTGAAATCATGGATTATGATGATATATTCCTTAATATAAGGGAAGTATTTAAATTTAAAAATTTAATAATATGTTAGTATAATATTTATTTGCTAATTCCTTGATTCACTCAATTGTTGATCAATAATCTATTAAATATTCACTATGTGCAAACATAGAACTTCATATTCTCATTATGATATTGTGATGATCTTGGGTTTTAAAACTGCTAATGGAAAACAAACCATTACAGGTTTTGCTATACCAGATGCATCTTTAAAAAATAAATTTAATTTTTATATTTTAATTTTAATTCTAAATTATTTCCCTTTCCCCAATTATTGAGAAGGCAAGAAATACACAAACCCATTATACTTAGGAAATCATGCAAATCATATTTCTGCCTTAGCCATGTTCTGAAAAAGAAGCAAGGAAGATAAAATAAGAAATTAAAATACTTAATTCTGTATTCAGTCGATAAGTACTCTATCTCAAGGTGGATAGCTTGATGTTAATATCATGAATCTTTTGGAACTGTTGTGAATCATTGTGATAATCAGAATGACTAAGTTTTCAATGCTTTCATAATATTTCTGTTACTGTATATTGCTTTCCTGGTTCAGCTCAATTCACTTTGCATAAGTCTTCCCAAGGTTTTTACAGGAAGTAATTTGAAAAAGTCCTTGTGCCTTCCAAACTTATCCGATAAGACTAATATTCTATTGCATACCATATATGTATTCAACCATTCACCAACTTTTCAATGTTTAGATGGTTTCCAATTCTTTAAAATTGCAAATGTTCTCTCTTTGTATCATACCATGCCATATCATAACATATGTATTCATAACTCTTGTCTCTATTGCAGAAATATATAAATATATACACAAACATGCATGCATATAAACAGGAATATACACATACATATCAACAAATGAGATAGCTCTTTTTTCGCTTATGATTAGTGACTCCTGGGTACATTACCAATGTCAGGACTATGGTGCCAAAAACTAAAGTTATTTTTGACAACTATATATATATGTATATATATATATATATATATATATACATATATATATATATATAGTTACTCCCGTATATTGTTGGAGTCCACTGCAAACCAAAGTTACGTGATAATTATTTCATAACTGTTAACTATTTTTGCGAACTTGATGTATGTGAAGGGGTACTTCAAAGTTATTTTAGTTTTCATTTTTTTTTTGTTATTGCTGATGTAAACTTTTTTCCGCAATGATGAATTACATGAGAGAGAATGAGAATCTCTACCTGTCATGTGGTCCTTGCACAGTGACTTCACCTCTGTGTGTCTCAGACGACTCTCTGAGACTTATCTAATCAAAGAAGGGTTGTGTTCTTGAGCATAAAGTGTGAGTTTCCAACATCTACTAAAATCATTTATTCTTTCTATGTTTGGGGATGGTAGGATGAATAGATGGAATTTTTTCCCTCAGAGAGGTTAAAATCTAAAGAAAGAAAGAGATGAGTAATAAAAATTGATATATGACACTGCATGGGAATTCTAGACCTGTAATTTTATTCTTGTAAGGAATTTCCAAGGTGGAAAATCACTTTTTTGGTGCACACTGGTAACTGTCATGATAGATGATGAGCTAATATGCAGAATAAGAATCATATTTTTGAATATGACCAATGGGAGAATCTGTTTTGCTTAACTGCTTAAAGGACCCAAAAGTTCCTTTTTCTTATCTTTCATTTTTCTCTTTTTTCTGTCCTTTTTAAAATGGTTTTTGCAAGGCAACAGGGTTAAGTGGCTTGCGTAAGTCCACACAGCTAGGTAATTATTAAGTTTCTGAGGTTGGATTTGAATTCAGGTACTTCTGACTCCAGGGCTGGTGCTCTATCCACTGTGCCACCTAGCCGCCCCTTTCTTTCCTTTTTGTATGCATACGTTGGTGTGTAGATAAAGCTACATATTTTTCTCTCTACAGACAATTTTACACACACAAACACACACACACACACAAACACACATAAACCAATACACAAACTTAGGAAGGGTGGAGTCTGGAGTCTTGGAGTTTCTAAGTTTCTTGCCTGAATTAGATACGGGTAAAGGAATAGAAGTCAAGGCTGGATGTCTTTCCATTATACTACCAGCTTCCATTATATTAACAGGAGAGCTTAAAGTGTGGCATTGAGTGGAGAGATAATTTCCAGTTGGGGTTGGGGAATACTGGAGAATAAGAGAAGTCATAATTCAGAAGGTAGCACATTAGCTATGCCTTGAATCAAGAGAATGATTTCATATGCAAATTGACAGTAATAGGAAATGTACTTGAACATCTGAAATGCCTAATCTCAGATATCTTAAATTTCAGATAGAAAATGATTCTAACTTCTTAGAAGATCTTGTAAGAGTGATTAAACATAGACTAGATGAACATTTTCTAAATTAGCTTGCTGTAGGTCTGGGTCTTGAACTATTTAATTGAGTCATAGATTGTGGCCCAATGAGTCTAGAATATGCAATATTCCTAAGATAAGAAGGGACATAAAAATACAGAGCAAAACCTAAAGAAATCAAGTTAATTTCAGTAAAAAACTTATGCACCATAAATATTTATGCTATAAATGTAGCCTAGCTATCAACCTTTGTAATAACTTCTATGTCAAAATGATAGCTAGGTGTCACAGTGAGTTTTGAAAGTTTAAATCCAACATCCATTTTCTAGCTATGTTCCCAGACAAGTCACTTAATCTGCCTCAGTTTCCTCATCTGTAAAATGGGGAACAATAATAGCAACTATCTCCAATGGATTTTGTGAAATTAGAAATGGAAGTGCTATTAAAATACTTTGCAAGCCTTGAACTTAATTAAATGTTTAATATTATCTTATAGATTGGGTCTGAATCTATCAGTTTGCACTTTCTTGGTAGGGAGACAATAACAAAGTTGGGTAAGAGGCTACAATACATTGATTCACATTTAATAAATTAGAGGGAAAATATTGCTAGCATGGCAACATTTTCCCTGAAATTCCATTCCCCATTCATGGAGCTCCAGGGTTCCACAGAATTCAGTTTAAGAAATGCCAGGTTAGATGATTTCAACAACCTTTCTACTAACTCCGATATTCCAAAGTCAGCTTAAAATTATACCTAGCCTAGCATGTGGTATCACATCTGGGAGATAGAACTGCCTGTCTTAACTGACTCCCAAATGTCATTTCAGTGTGTTACATTCCAGATCACTCCAAAGCCTCTCTACTTACCAAGACTGCTAGGCTCCCTGGTCTTCAGAATGCTTCTACATCCCTTCCTCTGTGGATTCCCCACTGTGAATCCTGCTCTGCTGGTTAATGGTCCCTGAACCACTCAGCACTTGGTGGTAAATCAACAACGTGACAGGTTGCAGGATGTTCAGTGATTAACGCAAGATGATCTCAGGCCAGTTGTTAATAAACAGGTGCCTGGCATCCCCGAGGAGTCCATTAGAGCTGGCACCAATCCTTACCTTTCATCCCAGGGGCAAGAATTGAATAACTCCAGGGAGGGACTAGTCCAGCCCTTTGTGTTGAAATATGGTCCCTTTAGTTCTGGGTTCCGCTTTATGGCATGGTTGTAGAAGGATGGTAAGGCTTGGGGGAATTTTGCAGTATTTCTACCCAAGTTATATTTGTTGGTGAATGGATAAAGGATTCCAGTCTCTAGGGCTGTCAAATGTGGTGAGTTTCAGAAGCACTAAATTCACTAAAATAATAAACAAATAAATCTGAACTTATTTATGTTTGGATCCCAACCTGAAACACATCCCCTAGTAAATAACATGCAAATACTTCTGAAGTCCTTTTCCTAGTGGTGCTGCTGCTGCTACTACTGTCCCATAAATGAAACTCTTTGTAACTACTTAGTATTTATTTCTGCTCTCTGGCCTGGGGCATGCATGTATATTTATATTGGAAAATCTGCTACCAAACACCAACACATACACATGAAGTATATAGGAGCCTTAGTACAGATCTTTGCCTCAGACTTTGAGTAGCCATCATTTATTTTTTAATGTATTATAAACTAGAAAGAATGCATATCATATGCATATTTATTTGTTATCCATAATTTTAGTGTAGAATTCTACTTTGTGTACTTAATTAATTTTTTATGTATAGGAACTGGACCTATGATTTCATTTGTCTGTGATATTCCCAGGTGATGAAACTCTCTTTAACAAGGCAGGTTGATACCTTTTTTTTTTTTTTTAACATAGACTTGTACAAAGTTATTTAGATTACTGATAGCTTAACTGATATACCCAAGTACACAGTCAATATGTGTCAGAGGAAGGACTTAAAAAGCAGACTTTCTGACTTTGAGGCCTGTTCTCCATTCATATACAACCTATTTAAGATCTAGCTTTCACTCTCAAAATATTTATCCTTTGGATTTGTCATTGCCAATATGGAATTTTAATTATTTTTATCTCATAATATTTTTATTTAGAAATAATTAAGCAATCCCTCATATTTTTAGCCTGAACAATTACTGTCTAATAATTTCCCAGATCCCTATTCAATATTTCCCTGGGGATAATAGGAAAGAGAAAACAGAAATAAAACCTAAATTTTTCTTTTCTTAAAAATTTCATATTAATTCTCAACAGCCATTAGTTGATCACATTATTCCCAACTTCTTGAAGAAAGAAGAAAGGGAAAAAAATTAAAGTAGTCCTCTGCCCTCAAGGAACATATATTTCAATGAGGTATATGTGTTGCTAGTGGACAGGTATTTAGCATGATATTTAAAGAAGAGAGGGAGGAAAGAAGGGAGAAAACAGCTATTTATTGTACTATGTGCTAAGCAATGCCAAAAGTGTTTTATAAATATTATCTTATTTGATCCTCATAACAATCCTGGGAGAGTGGTATTATTCTCTCCATTTTGAAATTGAGGAAACTTGAGATAGACAGAGATAAAGTGATTTACAAAGTGCTACCATGAAGCCAGACATGAACTCAGATTTTCCTGCTCTGTGCAAGCCCAGTGCTTTGTCTACTATTCTACCAATCACCCTTCTAAAGTTGTAGGCATGTTATTGATACGTGCTAAATCAAGCAAAAGGTTTTTCTCCTTTTTCCATACCTTGCTAATTATATTACTTCTATAACTATGTGAGGTCATTAGTTTGATTACTCTTTTCATTGATGCAGATTATAATTTATCTTTGTACTCTCATCTTCTAATCCATTTTTCAAATGAAGTCACCATAAAATTTTTACCTTGTATGGCAGCTCTTTTTTCCCCCTCTAGATCTCAACAATATGAGGTTACTTTTACAAGATGACCAATCCATTTCCTTTTGGATCATCTTTTAATATATCATTTTGCCTTTCCTGGTATTGTTGTTGGTCATATGTATACTCAACCATATACCTCTCTATCTCACTTTAAGGTGATTTACAGCTTTCATCTGAAAAATGTGGAATTTCACAATTCCATCATCTGGTTAAGTAAACAACAAGCATTCTTTATGTCCCTACTATGCCCTGCATTAGGTTCTGGAAATTAAAAAAAAAAAACTAATTAGAAAGAGTGCCTGCACTCGAGGAGCTTATGTTTTAATGAAGAATATGTGCTGTGAGTGAATGGACATTTAATATATTATTTAAGTCCTTATCACATGCCAAATATTTTAGTAAACACTAGGAGATACAAAGGAAGGTCATGAAATAAAAACAAAGCCTGCCCATGTTTTCAAAGAACTCAGAGTCTAATGGTGGAGAAATAGGCCCATAACAAACAAAGTCAGAGTTTATAAATGGTGAAGAAGTCACTAATAGTTGGGGGACTGGGAAAATCATCTTCTATGGGTGACATTTAGTCTGAGTCTTGAGGAAAGCCAGGGATTCTAAGAGACAGAGATAAGGAGGAGAGGAAATTTTAGTCACTGGGCATAACTATTATAGAGGAAATAAGATGGATGAAAGCAGGTCCTGAACTGTAGATGAGGACTGGATGGTAGAAATGGTCTTTAAGAGTTAAATGAAGGAGTTTTAGTTGATCTTAGAAGTAACAGGGAGACAATGAGACTTAAAGGTTGAGGAGCTGACATGGTCAGATTTATGCTTTAGGAAAATTTCATTGGTAGCTGTGTAAAGTATAGACTAGAGTGATGGAGACAAGTAAATGATACAAAGGAGAAAATAATAGTCCAGGCAAAAAAGTGAAATTATATAATATAATATTATATAATAAGACTATTGAGGCTTAAAGGATGATTTCTTTCCTGAATAAAAATTGTGAGGTTGTTAAACAATGATACAATTTCCTAACTAAAATTCATTGTTTATATGTGTTAAGAGACAGAAGTAATGGAGGTACTTGAAAATTTTGTTTTAAAGTAATATATGATTTTTAAAAACAATTTAAAAACAAAAATCAATTGTAACTTATACAAAACAATTTGTTAAAGAAGAGGTAGAGAATTTTAGTGAAAAATTTGATAAGACTATATAAGTTACATAGACATACAAATGAATTCAAGTATACTTATCCCAAGTCCAGGACTCTCTCTTTTATGTGACCTAGCTGTCTCATAAGGTTATAGATCATAATTATCTATAAGGATTTGTAATTTCTTTAGCCAAAGGGAGTTCCTCACTTTGTTCAGTCTATCCTGACTCTAACATATTTCTAATTATCTTAAATACTGAGAGGTTTGAAGATTTGATGAGAGTCATAAATTGTATAAGTTCAATGTCATGCCATCTCTCCATAAATCTATAGGCATATATAGGCATTGCATCAATTTTATCACTTTTATTAATATTTGTTACTGAATTATATCATGAGAATTCAACTTTTCAAAAATTACAGTTATGCTGAATTTTGCATAATATTTTGTTAGATTGCTATACTTTTACAGTATTATTTTATTTTTTCCAAATGGAACAAGCAACTTGACATATTCATTCTTGATGACTGTTAGTGGATTGGAAGTCCATATCAGAAATTTTGTCCTGACAAATGGCAGAATTTTGTCTGATGAATCACTATTTATGTCTTAGTGTTACTTTGGAGATTCAGATCACGTGCAAAATAGAACTAGGAATCTTTGCTTTCCATTTCCAAGCTTTCCCTATTCTTGAGGTTTTTATTTTGAATTAATTCCTTGGTCACCATGACAATTTGTTTTGTATAGGGAGTGAAATGCAGTGGGAATAATACTGAATAGATAAAGTGAGAAAATAGGCTGTAGTTCCAGTTCTGCCTGAGATCTGTGTAATTTCAAGTAAGTCATTTACCTTCTCTAGAACTCAATATACCCACAAATAAAGTGCAGTAAATGATCTCTTAAGCTCCTTATATGAAACTCTGCCCATTCAGATTCTCTTTGTGGTCACCCTATTAAGTATTATTATTTTTTCATTTGTCCAGATCATAGATTTTATCAGTTTTGGGAATTTTCACAAATGAATTTGAATAATTAAGAAGCCTTTACCCTGTTATCTGAGAGTAGTTCCAGCCCTCTAGGAATTCATCTCAACAGAAGTTGAGGACTACTATTCTTTTTTCTTTCCTTCCTTTCTTCTTTCTTTCCATCCTTCCTTCTTATTTCTTTCCTTTCTCTTCCTCCTCCTCCTCCTCCTCCTCCTCCTCCTCCTCCTCCTTCTTCTTCTTCTTCTTCTTCTTCTTCTTCTTCTTCTTCTTCTTCTTCTTCTTCATTTTCTTCTTCTTCTCTCCCCCTCCTCCTCATTTTTATTTCTTAAGTTTTTGGTCTGATCTTCATTTTTCATTTATTGAAATATAGCTCTAAAAGTCAAGCCTTTTTAAACAGAACTACCTGACTCCATAAATCACTCCAGATTTCATTGAATGGGCAATTATAACCCCAATCCCAGCCTTTGTGGTTCATTTTTTACCTTTTGATGTCTCAAAATGAGTAGAAATAGGAATTGTTTTATTGTTCTGGTCAGAAACTGTGAGGGCCTTTTCTTTCTAGAAAATTGAGCCATCTTTTGTCTTACTCTAACCGAGCTCAGAGTCATTGAATCTGCATGGTCTCAAATAAACAGAGACATGAAAAAAGAAAGGCCAAAGATACTCACTCCATCCCAGGACATCATGAATAGTTTTGACTTTTGTCTTGTAACTAGATTTTCTATTCTAGAGTGAGACTGATGACTTTGAGCAGCTCTGCTCCACTCATAAGCAATTTATTCCCGAGTCAGGACATCAATCTTGTGATGTAGTTGGTCCTCTCAGAGAATGCAGAAGAAACAACGAAAACTTTATCTTACTCTTTAACTTGTATTCTTAGGGATCACTTGGACACTGAAAGTTTAAATGACTTTCAGTGATCACAGTCAGTATTTATGAGAGGCAATATTGGAACTCTAATTTTCCTAATTTCAAAATGGGTACTCAATTCACTTTTACCAGGTGGGCAGTGGTTCATAAATCTTATTACAAAGCCCTTAGAAAGTAGAACCTTAAACATTAAGCATTTCAAAACCTAGATCAAATCTTACTGTTACTAGATTAAACTCTACAGTGATTTGCCAAGTCAAAAGAATACTTTTATACATCTTGGAATTCATCACAAATCACTGGTAAACATTACATTCTTTAAGTTACTAAGATAAACTGATATTTACATAGTTATCCTGATTTGGAAGGAAAGTATTTTGCATAATCCAAATCAATTCTTTTCACAGACAGCTCTGCATGAAACTCAGATAAATAAATTTTAAAAATGCATATTCCACAATGGTTCCAAAAAGCATTAAAAAGGCATAGAGTGTAGGATTTCATCACAGGAACAGTATTGCTTTGACAATCATATTCCTTTCCTTACTCCCTCTATGCTAGCTACTAGACTACCACAGAGTACTTATTTTGGATGAGATAAAAACTAAACTATTCTTAAGCATGATGCATAAATAAATTGAAAAGACCCTGAAAATGTATTTTACTCTATTGATATATTTTCCAACTCTTCCCAACCCAATTCATTCTTCAAGCAATTTTTGAGCCAAATATTCAAGACTTGGTTGAAACTGAAGATAATGTTAACACTTTGTCAAGCATTTGAATCGCTTCCAGCATATTGTAGTATAATCCGTTGTCCACAAACATCCCCTTCATTATTGCCTAATTACATGCAAATTTCATAAAATGAATGAGTTTTAAGTACTTGTCAATCTGTCATCCTAGGAACCACTGAAACATTTTGACTGCTAGATAAATAATCAGCAATAATCACACTATGCAAATTTGATATTTTCTGTACAATTATCTGAAACCATAAATAACTGGACACAAAGACATTTGGCATTCTCTCAGTGAGACTTGACCTACAGAGGCTTTTTTCTCTTTCTTTTTCTAGAAAATGTGCTAGTGGATTAAAAAGTGGGGGGAAAATCCTGACTGAGTAAATATACCCAGTGGACAAATTATGAGTGCCTAGTGCAAAGAGATTTTTTTTTTGTTTATTTTTATCTGGGATGAGTTTCTCCTTTGAAAATAATTTTATTTTATTTTTCATTTTTAAAAATTTCCCCTTCTGTCTTGAGGGTTCTTTTTTCACAGTATTGAAGGGAATGGGATGGGCAGTCTGCCTCTAAAAATCCTGTTTTTCTCATTCAAGATTATTTCCTCTTTCTATATCTTGAAAATTTATCCACTCTATGATGAATTTCTAAAAAAGTTTCTGTCAAATTTTTGTTTTAAATGATTTTAGGCAATTTAGAAAAAACACAATATTAAATAGCTAGTTACCTGGCTATAGAAAAATTTAGAAATATACTAATAATGCAGTCAGATCATAGGATTATAGATTTGGAACTGGAAGGGATCTTAGATGTCATAAAATCGATACTCCTCCTTTTGTGAATGATAGATAAGGAAACTAAGGTCTAGGGAGATTAAATAACTTGCCCAAGATGACACAGCAAAGCAAGTGTGTGAAACAGGATTTGTACCAATGACTTATTGAATCTAAATTCAATACTCCATTGATTATACAGAAATTAAATGATTTTTTTTTACTCCTATGGACATTAATATGAGCATGTATATCCTGGTAGACTTCAAAGTAATTTCACTTTGTCTTTTTCTGTATTTTGTTTGCAAATTCTTAGAACTGATTCAAAAATGGTAGTTTATTGTTAATGCTAAAAAACACTTTTATAACAATTATATACCTTTTTATAGCAATTCCTATAACTACTCCTTTCTCCCTACCACAAATTAAAATATCATTAATAGAGAAAAGAATGATAGGGAAACTAAAAAATATTTGAAGATATTGAATGTAGAGTGAAATGATAATAAGCATACTAACTCTAACTGCAAGATAATGGGGGTTGAAACCAAACACAAAATAAGAGCAATGTGAGATTACAAAAGGTAAAGAGAGCTAAATGATATGCTGTTTTCAGGAAAGTAAAATCTGCTAAGTGGCATCAAATCAATCATGGGAACTAGAGCTCACATTTGTATAGCACCATACTGTTCTAAAAAGCCTTCCTTACAAAATTCCTATGAGGTGGGTAGTGTAAATATTATTGCTTTGGGATGGCCAAAGGCTATTGAGTTATAGCCAGCAGGTGAGCAAACTGAGCAGGGTGTCTCACTTCCAAGGTCCATTCTATACTGAGACACTGTGGTTAATTCAATAGGGAAGTAACACAAGGCAAATACTTATGTATCCTTAGTTTTATTTTAATTATGCTGTGTGGCCTCATTCAAAATACTAAGTATTCATGGCCTGAATAACTGCACTAACTAGTTCTCTATTTCTATATACATGAATAGAACATACTTCTTCTATGTTATTTTGATTTCCCCTTGCTTCAAGAGCTCTGATTTGAGAGTCTTGAGCATCATAATTGGGTGAAGAAGTTATTTAAAAAAAGGGGGAATTGTGGTTTTGGCAATGGGTAGCCTCACTAGTTATCACCTACAATGCACTACTTATTAGATAAACAGTAGATTGCATAGAGGATAGTATTGGGTCCTTGCTCTAGTAGCAACATTAGCTTCTTCACCCTGGGTCTGGAAACTTGGGGTCTTAAAATTGGCAAATCTCTGGGACCAGATTAAGGAATCTCCACAGTTCGGAATTTCAGTGGAAACTATACTTGCCTCTGTCCCACACTACCATGACAATGCTATAATCCCTCTTTCATACCAATGCTCATGAACTGAATGTAAAGGTCATGTCGAAGGGAAAACCAATAGCATTTTGCTTTATTGAAAAGAATCTTAGAAAAGCAACAATAATTTAGCATTTCATAATCATGGAGCAAAGCAGATATTAGACATTTTTCCATCTGAAGGAACAGAGCCTCAGGCACAAGGTCCAACTAAGTTCCAAGTTCATCCTATACATCAGGGATAGTGAACCTTTGTTCTGCCAAGGGCTATTTGGATATTTATAACCTCATTCATAGGCTATATTGTTCAAACATTTAATTAATTCACCCCCCCAAAAGCTCCTAGAATTGTTGAATTTCTAGTTCCTCCTAAGATGCCTTGGTAATGCCAGAACAATATGACCTGCTGACCAGAGGGCCAGGACAATGCTACCTGTCTGTGAGTCTTCAACTATCATCTTTCTTTTTAACTGTCATCTTGGGAGAAGACAAAGGAACTATTCAGAATGGGGAACAGTCTGTGCCTGAAAAGACGTGACAACAGAACTCCCTGGTGGTTCACCAATGCTTTTTTCCCTAGGGTTGAAAAGAGAATCAACAGAAATCTTCTTTTGTTATAACAAAACTGAAATTTTTCATGTCACATGGCTTAAAAACCCCAACCTGTTTAAACTGAAATACAGAGTTGCCATTGGATAAGATTAGAAAATAAGTTGGGGAAAAAAAAACTTCAGTCAACTATAGATATATTTATTAAGCAAGTACTATATTTCAGGTAACTAAGTGGTGCAGTGGATAGTGTATTGGATCTGGAATCAGGAAGATTCAGCATTCTGAGGTCAAATTTTTGTCTCAGACATTTACTACCTATGTGCAAAGGCTAATCACTTACACTTGCTTGCCTTAGTTTCCTCATCTGTAAAAATGAGCTGGAAAAGGAAATGCTGAATTATGTCAATGCCTTTGCCAAAAAAAAATCCCACACAAGAGTCACAAAGTCTCAGACTCAGCAGCAACAACAACTAGCCTCTAGGCAACTTTATTTCCTTCCTGTAAAAACAAGAATTTGAATATGACTAGCATCTATCAAGATGCCTCGAATATAGTAACTAGTTTTAAAATCCTTGGTGATTGAATAAGAAATTAAATATCTATGTTTTCTCTCTCCCAGTGAACATATTCTTCCTTATTAACTTAAATATGCATGTTGATTGCCTCTCCAACAACCAGACATATGTTTATTAAACTCAGCCTACAGTCACTGATTTAGGCTCTACAGAGATTATCACACCTCTGTTTTCATTATCAATCATATCTGTGTTACATCATTATGATTCAAAAGTTGAAATGCCAGTATATTACTGTCCTCCTGTCCTTTCCTCTCTCCTTCTGTCTCTTCTCTTATAAATCTATTCTTTGTCATTATCATGATCTTTACAACCACCACTGGTTTTCTATCTCTTAATGGCTGCTCGGATATCACTTTTCTTTCTCCAAACTCTCAAACTTATTGTTGAGCAGTTCAAGCATTATCTATTATCAATCCTTAAATCCTTCTCCTCCTATTCCTCTGTCCTATTACCATTTAAAACTTGCTAAAATCCAGTTTATGTTAGTTACACCAATTAACTTCATTTTTTCCTACTATGGACTGCCAAAGTCTAATGGTAGAAGATACATGATCAATGGAGGCTGTATCCCATATATATATATATATATATATATATATATATATTTATATATATATATGTATATATACATATACATATATATACATACATATATATGTGTGTCTGTGTGTGTATAAATAATTTTTATTCTAAGCCCTTATTGAAAATATCAGTTATTTTAGAGTATCTTCATGGATTCTTCAATGTACTCTGCACAGTAGCTATTACAAATTTCTTTAAAGCCTTCAGACAATTTTTCCCTTTTTTCAGAAAGAGATTTTACCTCCTAACTTAATAAAGAAATTTGAGGTCATATGTAACGAACTCCACCATCCTATTCAAAATATTGTTCCCTACACTTTCTCTTTTCCCTTTTTTGAAGATGTTACTCTTGATCTTGAGCAACTTCTTACCCTCAAATGCCGATCTTCAAAATGAGGAGGTTGGACCAGATGACTTCTATGTGATGATCCTCCAAGCTCTTAATCCATGATTATGTTGTTCTCCAGCAACTTTAGTCATTCTTCATGGTCTTCAGACTATGTTGGTTGATTCTTGTCCTTCATTATCAAAGAAGACCAGGATGATATCACTATGTTTGAGACAAATTACAGTATGTCTGACTGTGGCTGATCAGACAAGTACAAACTCAGAAAGCGCTACCACAGATTAGAAACAAATTATCCATGTGAATACGTGGGGTGGATGCTCTAAATTTACATTTGTTATGTTTTTTTTGATCTGCTTCAATTCTGTCTTCCTCAAAGACAGCAGCACCCTCACTGATGAGGGCACACCTTGCTGGGTGTATCTCCCTTGCTGTACAATCAATTCTAAAGTCCTTCAATGTGCCCTCAGAGTGTCTTGGTTTTGATTCTACTGACCCCCTTATGAGTGCTTGCCCTGTGTCCTTTCTCCATAAAGTAGTAGTTTTTTTGATGAGCATACATCTGGCATTCTAACAATGTATCCAGCCCATTGTAGTTGCACCCCCTGTAGTAATGTTGGAATGCTAGGCAGTTTATCTCAAGAAAGAACATCAATGTCTGCTATCTCCTCCTGCAAGGTGATCTTCAGATTCTTCCTAAGACAATTTAAGTGAAAACAATTCAGTTTCCTGACATGGCACTGGTAGCCTGTGCAGTCTACCATATAGCATATAGCACTGAGGTCAGCACAATATCTCTGCAGATCTTTAGTTTGGTAGTCAGTTTAATAACTGTTTCCCCCCATACTTTCTTTTTAATTTTATTTATTTGTTTATTTAAGGCAATGGGGTTAAGTGACTTGCTGAAGGTCACACAGTTAGGTATTTATTAAGTGTCTGAGGTGGATTTGAACTGATGTCCTTCTGACTCCAAGGCTTGTGCTCTATCCACTGCACCACCTAGCTGTCCCCACTCCTACACTTTCTTTTAGAGCCTTCCAAATGGTAAACTTGTCCACAGTACTCAAAACTTCTCCATGTGCTGTAGTCATTGGTTCCACATTTGGATGGTATGATGCTGGTTGATGGAGCATCTGTGCTTTCTTGGTGTTAATTATTAGAGTAAAATAAGCACAAGATCAGAGATTTGATGTATATTTTGTTGCATCTCAGCTTCAAAGGTTGCATTGAGTGTACAATCATCTGCAAATAGAAGATCATGCACTAACACTCCTTCACTTTGGTCTTGGCTTGTAGCCTTTTCAAGTTGAAGAATTTGTCATCAGTGCAGTAGCTGACCATGAGACCATGTTCATCCTCAGTGAAGGCATTTGATAATATGCTTGAAAACATCAAGGTAAAATGTATGGGAATGAGGACACATTCTTGTTTCACTTCAATGGTTATTGGGAAATCTAGAAAATATAGTCTATTATCCAGAACCCAGGCATGCATGCTGTGATGAAATTGACTTACAGTACTGAAAAACCTCTCTAGGCAAGAAAAGTTTGACTTGACAAACCCTCATGTTGTATATAGACTTCTGTTCCATTCCTGGCATTTTTCTTGGAGTTGTTTGGCAGCAAACACCACAACAAGCCTTTCAGAAGCCACACTGGCTCTCAGGGTGATGACAATCTTCCAGGTGAAAGATCAGCCTCTTACCAGCAATGACTAAAAGAGAAATACTCTGATTGTCACAGGACAATCTCTTCCATTTGCCTTTATACAGCTGGAAATTGGAGGTATCCTTGAATTATTGGGGGAATTCACATCATATAACCTGGAAAGTTTCAGTCAGTTTTTGGAGGAGCAATGAACCCTGACTTTGGAGATCTTAGCTGCAATAGAATCAACACCAGGAGTTTTCCACTTGAAAGGAGCCTAATGGCATTCAAAACCTCTTCTTCAATTGGAACTTCAGCTAGGGATTGATTGACTTCAAATTGAGGTAAATGATCAATGGCTTCTGTATTGATTGATGATGGTCTGTTAAGAACATTATGGAAGTGATCGGCCTATCTCTCTAGCAACATGTCTCTATCTTTAATCAACATAGATCCATTAGCACTGAGCAGTTGAGATGCACCATATTTCTTTGATCATAAATAGCCTTCTGGGAATCATAAAAGCATTTTGGTTTGTTACTGTCTGCATAAAATTGAATTTCACCTGCCTTCATACTGAACCAAGAGTGTTGGATCTTTCCAAATTTCACTTGTATTTCACTTTGATATAATTAAATGTTGCCATCTTAGAAATGGATGAACTATCCACTGGTAAACCCTGTGGAACTCTTGTTTTTCATTTAGCAGCTTCTGCATTTCCCCATGATTTTCATCAAACCAGTCTTGGAGTTTCAAGTGTTCTGGCCTAGATGAACAAATGCAGTGCTGTACACCAGACCTCTGAAAATTATCCAGTCTTTTTCTGCTTCATTGTTGCCCACTGTGTGTTGACTCAGTTTTCCCCAAAGTTAGCAACAACCTGTTCCCTCTCAAAGAAACACTCTAATTTCTTGATATTAATTCTTCTAGTATTCATTTTGCCTTGGGGCTACCACTTTGGGTGAATATAAATATTTACCTTAGAGAGGATGAGACTGTGATTAGTTAAGCACTCTGCACCACACATTGCCTTTGTCACTCTCACATCCTGTCTGTTTCTTCTCCTTGCAATCACATAATCCTGTCTCTTTCTTCTCCTTACAATCACATAATCTATTAGATACCAATATTTTCTGAGTGTGCATTCAGAAAGTTTTATTGCATTTAGGTAAATGGAAGGAAGTTTGTGATTAAAAAAAATTATTAGATGTGCAAGTCTTCAGTAGTAGGTAACCACTGATGTTGCTATTTCCAACTCTGTTACAACTGAGGACTCCTAGTCTTGTCTGGTAATCTGAACCTACTCTAGAACTATTATCCCCACAATAAGCTTCTACTGTTTTGGTACATTAATGATAAGGGTCTCCAAGTCACAGACACTGATGATGGTGGCACAGTCTTTTCCTGGAAGTGGAAAACTCATTTTTATGAGTCTGTCATTCACAATCCTTTTGGTAGGCATTCAAGAATGTTGATAAGATTAATTTTGATTGCAAAATCTACTCCAACTGCACAGTATTATCCTTCACTGAGGTCACAACAGAAAAAATGTGTATTCAGCTCCAACTTCAGTAAGCTGGCCTTCATTTGACAACCTTGTTTCACTCAGGGCTGCTATTTAGATATGATCCCTGTTGAATTCTCTTGCTGTTGTCTTTCAGGTCTATTGGATCTTGTGATGTCTATGAGTATGAACATGTTCCATACACTGATGGTGAGTGGAGTCCTCTTTGAAGTTGTTGAAGAAGTTTTTGTGTCTCAACTGCATTGTGGGATTGCCAGCTGTCATGGTAATCAGGCCAGGGATTATAAGCAGAAGCAGGTGTTGTGACTTAGAACTCGGTTAGACATTGAAGATACTGAGCTCATACACTGTATCTAGAGCCATCACCAGCTGTCTTTTTAATTTTTTTTTCTTTTTTTCTTTGTTTACATATTTTCATCCATTTGTACATGCATATTCCCAAGTTTCAAATTTTCCCTCTACCCTCCCTTCCCACTCCCCTCCCCTCAGCAGGGAATAGTCAGGTTAGTATTTTAAAATACATATTTTATTAAACATAATTTTTACAATTTCCTCTGGATATCATTTTGGAATTGGAATTGCTGGGCCAAAGGGTATGAACAATTTTCTCTTTGGGCATAGTTCTATATTGCTCTCCAGAAACGTTGGATACATTCACAACTCCACCAGCAATGCATCAATGTCCCAATCCTCCCACAACCTCTCCAACATAGGTGTGACATGATAACTCATTGTTGTTTTAAGTTGAATTTCTATAATCAATAGTGATTTGGAGCATTTTTCATGATTATATATACTTTAATTTCTTCTTTTGAAAACTATCTTCATATCCTTTGACCAGTTATTGATTGGGAAATCACTTGTGATTCTATAAATTGGATGCAATTCTCTATATATTTTATAAATGAGACCTTAATCAGTACTCCTGGTTGTGAATAGTGTTTCCCAGATTTCTGCTTTCCTTCTAATTTTGACAGCATTGATTTTATTAGTGAAAATCTTTTTAATTTAATATAGCAAAAATTATTCAGTTTGCAGTTTATAATATGCTCTAATTTTTATTTTGTCATAAATTTATCCCTTTTTCATAGATCAGATAGATAATTTTTTGTCTATTTATTTATGGTATCATTTGTTGTCTAAATCCTGTAGCCATTTTGACCTTATTTTGGTATAAGGTGGGGGATATGGATCTATGCTTAGTTTTTGCCATACTATTTTCCAGTTTTCCCAACAATTTTTGTCAAATAGTGAGTTCTTCTCTCAGAGGCTGACGACTTTAGGTTTGTCAAATAGTAGATTACTGTAGTCATTTCCTGCAGTTTCTTTCGAACCTATCCTAATCTATTGATCCATTACTCAATTTCTTAACCAGTACCAGGCAGTATTGATGACTGTTGATTTACAGTAATAGTTTTCTATCTGGTAGAGCTAGGCCACTTTCCTTTACATTATTTTTCACCAAGTTCCCTTACTATTCTTGCCCTTTTGTTGCTCCAGATGAATTTTGTTACTATTTTGTTCTACCTTGGTAAAAATTGTTATTTGGTAGTTTGATTGGTATGCCACTGAATAAGTAATTTAATTTGGGTAGAATTGTCATCTTTATTATATTAGCTTGACCATGAACATTACATGAGCATTTGATATTTTTCTAATTATTTAAATCTGACTTTATTTGGATGAGTAGAACATCATCAGATGTCTTGACTCTGTCTTGCCATGCTGGATCATGATGACTTTGGAAGAGAGAGCGAAGCATATGACTTCATGCAGCTCTACCTCCAATATACAGAAGAAAATCAATTTACACAGCAAAAGACATAACTAAAAAAACATTTCTCAAAGTCCTATGCAACAGGCAAGTGAAGAAGCAGCAGATGAAACTATACTGGGAGTTGGAGTCACACAGGGTCATTTCCTCACTGAAAGAAGCAGTGAGATTCAATAGCCCTTGGGTTGTCTGAGTTGCCCTTTTAGGGATTGCATGGCTTACCTTCTGCTGTAAGGAAGGGGCTAGAAAAGATGCTCTAAAAAAATTGCCCAAACGATGTTAGGCAGCAGCTAGGTAGCATAGTGTATGTGGAGTCAGGAAGACTTGAGTTCCAATATAGCATTAGATATTTCTTGGCTGTGTATGACCATGGGCAAACCACTTACTCTTTGTCTCAATTTCCTTGGTAGTAAAAATGGAGAAAAAAATTATTACATTTCCTTCACAGAGTTGCTGTGAAAATCAAGTGAGATATTTGTAAAATTCTAAGTATAGTGTCAGACTTTAAATAAATGCTTTTCTTCCTTGTCTAGTGATTCATTCTGAGTTCATAGCAAAGTGCCTGACATATAGCATGTGCTTAATTAATTTTTAGTGATTATTTGAATACATATAAATCCTCTTATTTAAAACAAAACAACAATAATAACAAAACTAAAATTTTAATTTGTTCCTTTCATTGTATCAAAAAAAAACACTCTGTACTTTTTCTCTGTCACAGAACTCCTCCAAAGGGGAAAATATTTATTCATTGCTTCTATTTTTCTTTTTAAATTGATATTTTATTTTTACAAATACATGTTATGAAAGTTTTTCAAGAATCATCCATATGCATATGTATATTTTTAAGTTACAAAATTTCCTTCCATCCTCCCTTCCCACCCCCCCTCCCCTCAGCAGCTAACAGTCAGATTAACGCTGTACATTCATATTTTTGAAAAACATGTTTGCAGATTAGTCACTTTTGTTATGAGGAATTAGGATTAAGGGAAAGAGATCCATAAGATTTTTTAATAAAGTGGTCATCAGATTCTGAAAGTTTTTATTTTATTTATATTTTTTGTTTTGTTTTATTTTGTTTTGTTTTTCTTCCGGATGGGGATAGCATTGCCTATAGCCAGTCTAATACAATTAACCTAGCTCTCTGAGCTGCTTAGCAGAGCTGCTTCCATCAAGGTTGATCATCTCACAGTGTTGTTGTTAATGTGTATATTGCTCTCTTGCATCTGATTTTGGTCAGCATCAGATTCTGTAATTCATTCAATGCTTCTTTAGAGTCTGACCATTTATGGTTTTTATAGAACAATAGTATTCCATAATATTCATGTACTATAACTTGTTTAGCCTTTCCCTTATTGATGGGCATCCCCTCAATATCCAATACATTGACACTACAAAAAAAGAGGTGCTATGAATATTTTGGAACATGTGGAACTTTTCCCATTTTTTTTATAATTTCTTCTGGGTATAGGCATAGAATTGGAATTGTTGGGTCAAAGAAAATGAAGAGTTTTATTGCTCTTTGTGCATAGTTCCATATTTCTTTCCAGGAGTGGTAAATCATTTCAGTGCTTCACCAGCAATACATTAATGATCAGTGTCTCAATCCTCCTACAACCTCTCCTACATTGCTAATTTTCCCTTTTTCCTTATCTTAGCCAAATTGATAGGTGTGATGTTGCTTTAATTTGCATTTCTACAATCAATAATGATTTGGAAAATTTTTTCATATGATTATATATAGCTTTAATTTCTTCATTTGAACACTGTCTATTCAGATCCTTTGAACATTTATCAACTCATAACCTTATAAATTATTAGACCAAGGAATACTCTATTCCTTAAGATCTATTGATGTATTAATTTATCTATGGTATTGCCCTTTATGTCTAAGTCCTGTACCGTTTTGGACCTTATTTTGGTATAGGGTATAATATATAGGTCTATGCCTTGTTTTTGCCATACTATTTTCTAGTTTTTCCAAAAAATTTGTCAAATAGTGAGTTTTTAGCCCAGAGGCTGATGTCTTTGGGTTTGTCAAACAGTAGATTACTGTAGTCATTTACTACTGTTTCTTTTGAACCTATTCTAATTCACTGATCTACTGTTTTATTTCTTAACCAGTACCAGGAAGTTTTGATGACTGCTGCTTTATAGTATAATTTTAGATTTAGTAGAGCTAGGCCACCTTCCTGTTTTTTTTTCCATCAGTTCCCTTGCTATTCTTCCCCTTTTGTTGCTCCAGGTGAATTTTGTAAGTATTTTTTTCTAGTTTGGTAAAAATAGTTGTTTGGTAGCTTGATTGGTATGACACAGAACACATTATTTTAATTTGGGAAGAATTGTCCTCTTTATTATATTAGCTCGACCTAACCATGAACAATCGAAATCTTTCCAATTATTTAGATCTAACTTTATTTTGGTGAGATGTGCTTTATAATTGTGTTCATAGAATTTCTCGATTTGTCTTGGGTGGTAGATTCCCAAATATCTAAAGTTATTATACATAGAATTTCTCTTTCTATCTCTTACTCTTGGGCTTTGTTGTTCATATATAGAAGTCTATGTGGGCTTTTCATTATTCCCCCCCCCATCTCACTATGTAAAATCTTTTCTTCTCCTCAAATTATATTATATTCATTTATTTATAAACAATTTTAATTTGGGAAGAATTGTCATCTTTATTTATTAGCTCAACCTAACCATGATCAATCGAAATCTTTCCAATTATTTAGATCTAACTTTATTTCTGTGAGATGTGCTTTATGATTGTGTTCATAGAATTTCTTGATTTGATTCCCCATTACAATAGAATATAATCTTCTTAAAGGTAGAGAATATTTTTTCATTTTTGTCTTTGCATCTCAATTAATACTAAACAAGTTAACACAGTAAATACTTAATATTTATCTGCTATATTGAATTTTTTAAGAATTTATTTTCATCCATATGCATGATTATATTTTTAAGTTACAAAATTTCCTTCCACCCTCCCTTCCCACCCCCCTTCCCTCAGTGGTGAACAGTCAGATTAGCATTGTACATACATTGATAAACATGTTTACAAATTAGTAATTTTCAGTATGAGGAATTAGAATTAAGGGAAAGAATTATATAAGAGGTAATTTTTATTAAGTGGAAGGATTTGGAAGGATTGTTTTGTTTGTCTGTTTTTGTGTCTGCATATGTGCGTGTGCATGTGTGTGTGTGTGTGTGTGTGTGTGTGTGTATGTTTTGTTTTGTTGTGTTTTTCTTCCACTGGATGGGGATAATATAGTCCACAGTCAGGCAAATACAGTTGTCCCAGCTCTCTGGACTGCTGACAGGAGCTGCTTCCATCAATGTTGTTCATCTCACAATGTTGTTATTGATGTGTACGTTGTTCTACTTCCTTCTCTCAGCATCAGATCCTGTAAGTCATTGTTATACTGATTTGAAGTAAATTGAAATGATGGTCTAACATTTAGGAACAGCTTCTATTGGGTTCTGAATTTTTTTTTTTTGCTAGCTATACCCTTTTTTGTCTTTAAAGGTTGAAAGTGTTTCATGTATAGATCTGCAAAACACTTAATACTTTTCAAGCCTACTTGCCAAATAAATAGATCCCATTCACAAAATAACAAATCAAAACAAGAAAATGAACTATGAGTTCTGATGATGTTTATCCTTCATTCTCGATGAAGATCATGACATCAGGGAGGTGATGCCATGACAAGCACATAAAATGGATTTGAGTGAAGGGGACTGTGCTATGTCATCAGTCTTGTTTTGTTCTCCAGAGTCATCTGGGTCCAGTGGTCAGATATGAATCAAGACAACAGGAGATGACCCTGGAAATGAGGTAATCAGGGTTAAAAGAGTTGCCCAAGGTTACCCAGCTATTAAGTGTCAAATTCTGAGGCCAGATTTGAACTCCTGTCCTTCTGAATATGAGCTCTAACCTTGAATTGAAAGAGGATTTGGAAAATATCTTGAATTGCATCTACTCCTTTTTATTCCCAAGGAAGCAGTAGGTTAATGTGATCCATAATCACAACTTTTATTCCAAAGCCAGAACAAGACTTAAAGGGTGTAATCTCCTTTTCTTGTTGATGGAAGTAAGGGGTTAGCATATTTGAATTATTTTCGAGTTTAGCGTCTATAAAACTGGAAAGAAGAAGGCAACAGTGTTACTAGTTTATACCATATCCTGTCTTTTGCAAAGAAGGAGCAGTTTTAGGGGTAAAAGGGAAACCTGTAGGATTGTAGATAATGAGTTCAAAACTAACTCTGGGAAGCCTTTTTCTTGTCAGTAATCTTAATGAAATTATTTTATATCATTTTAGTTTCTCTTGATTCAGATACTTGAATTTCAGGCAGGCAGGTTAAAATATTCATTTGTAAATTGTTTCAAGACCTGCAACAGCAGTAACATCCTCAACCAATAAATGTGCATTTGTTGAATGAGGAAGATGAAATAAATTTCATCAGTCATCTTTGCAAAATATATAAAAATCCCCATATGAGTACAATGCAGAAGTGAGTGTTCAGAGGTTATGGAGCATTGATATTACTTCATGCTCTAGAAGAGTGGCTTTGATGAAGCCTGTATGTACATTTATTTATTGCTCGATAAAGTATAATTGCAATTTGCACATTGAAATATTCTACCATATTGTTAGATGATACAATACTCAAAATGCTGGAAGTTTTGCTATCTCTATTTCCAACAAACAGGTTTTCCTTGGCAACCTATTTCCTGTTTCTATATTACCATTATCTGGTAATAAAGTCAGTTTGAATTCTTAAAAATCTATCCTACTGATTTCTCTCCATTTATCTTATATCTTCTTTAAATAACTATGTATATACTTGCTTTTTAAATGATATTATGCTTTCTTCTTCTGCCAATTCACTTTGGAATTCCACTCACTTTTCTAAGCCTAGTTAAGACTTTTGTGATAGGGTACTTCTCCTTCCTGAACTCCCCATCCCCCTACCACAGAGATGCCTTAGTTCATAAAAATGTTTCTGTAATATTATTATGACTAAGGGGCTGAACCTATGGAGTATGGATTTGTGGGGTCTCATCAATAGCAAGGACCATAAACTAAGCTAAAAGGGATTCCTGTTGAGAAGGTGTTCTCATAGATTCAAAACATAAATATCACCCATGGTTCTTTGATAAGAGGAAATCCAGGCAGTAAATCAAACATGACAATTAGCAAGGGTCCAATTGGGATTTATGAAATATGATAAAAGATGGCTCATTGACCTGGTACAGCATCACTATGGTCAGAGGACTTTGATGGTTTTGCCATTTTAACCAATAACATTTATCCCAACTTGCTTAGAGGGACCTATTCTGATAAAAGGAGTGATTCACTTTCTTTTTAAAAAGAACTACAAGGGAAAGTGGGCAGAAACAGAAGAAAAAATTTATAATAAAATGTTGCTATTATAAATAGAACAAAGATAGTTCTCTATCTTTTTAATATAAATATTTTATTTGTTTTCCAATTTCATACAATGGTAGTTTCTACTTTTTTTTTGCAAGATTTTGAGTTTTACAAAATTTTCTCCCTTCCTCCCTTCCCTTCCCCTCCCCCAACAGACTTTACATTTGTTTCCATGATAAGCATAGATCAAAATCGAATGTGTTATGAGAAAAGAAACAGATCTAAAAGGAAGAGAACATGAGAGATAACAAAATTATGTATTATATAAGACAACTTTTAAAAATTGAAGATAAAAAGCTTTTATCTTCATTTAAACTCCACAGTTCCTTCTCTGGTTATAGATGGTATTCTCCATCACGCATTCCCTAAAATTGTCCCTGATTATTTCGCTGATGGAGTGAGCAAGTCCATCAACATTGATCTTCACTCCATATTGTTGTTAGTGTGTATAATGTTCTTCTCGTTCTGCTCACTCAGCATCAATTCATGCAAGTCTTTCCAGGATTTTCTGAAATCTCATCCTTCATGATTTCTTACTGAAAAATAGTACAATAGTGTTCTATCACATACATATACCAGAATTTGTTCAGCCATTTTCTCCAACTGATGGTCATCCCCTCACTTTCAAATTCTTTGCCAATACAAACAGAGCTGCTATGAATGTTTTTGTACATGTGGCATTTTTTATCCTTTTCATGATCTCTTCGGGATATAAACTTAGTAGTGGTATTGCTAAATCGAAGAGTATGCACATTTTTATTACCCTTGGGGCATAATTCCAAATTGCTCTTCAGAAAGGTTGGATTAATTCCCAACTCCAACAAGTGATTCACTTAAAAAAATATTTATTTAAAGCAATGGGGTTGTCCAAGGTCACACAACCACACAATTTTTAAGTGTCTGAGGCTGAATTTAGACTCAGATTCTCCTGACTTTAGGGACAGTGCTCTATCCACTGTGCTACCTAGCTGCCCCATTATTCACTTTCAAAAGTAGTTTCTATTGACATTTAATTTGCAGGATTTCAATATAGAAGATATTTTATATGTATTATTATTTTTCCTTATTTCATCATTAATAGATTGATTTAGTTTTCCAGGCTTTAGTTTTCACTAGAGACAGCAGGGATAGTGGAAAGATGACCCGATTTTGAGTGAGGAAAATTTGGAATCAAGTACTGCCTCTGGCATAGTCAAACTATATAACCAGTAGAAAGCCACATACTCTCAGTGCTCCCAAGCAATATTGTGATGTAGAGTTCAATATTATATAGAGAATTCATTATTATGATATAGACAAGATATTGGTCTATTTTGAGGGAGAAAGTCTCATGCTGAAAACACAATTTGGGACCTCTTTTTCCCTTTTCCCTTTCAGGAGAAAAGGTTTGACTATTTACATAAAATTTTAATCTCAAAATAACTTTATTTTTGATTCCCTATATTTGACTGGTATATAGTTAATTTAACTCTTAAAAATCTGTCTCCTTTCTTTCCACTTACCCATGGCTTCTTTAAATAAGTCCATTCTATAAAAGTTATATTTAGCACGTAAAGTATTATCAAGTCTAATTTCCATTAAGGTAGGGTTCAATAAACTGAAGAACATAAGTTAGTTAGGAAAGAACCTCTTATTTGTCAGGACTTTGGAGGAAAACTGTAAAGCAGTTGGGAGAAATGAAGCTTAGAAAGGTTTCTTCTAATACATATCATACTGAGCTCAAAATAGATATTCAAGGGGATGGCTAGGTGGTGGCTAGGTGGCACAGTGGATAGGGCACCAGCCATGGAGTCAGGAGTTCTAATCCTGAGTTCAAAGCCAGTATCAGACACTTAATAATTACCTAGCTGTGTGGCCTTGGGCAAGCCACTTAACCCCATTGCCTTGCAAAAACCTAACAAAACAAGAAAGAAAATGGATATTCAAACTAAAAATTAAAGTTTACAGCACTAAAAAAAGGAAAAATATTATGACTTTTAAAGAACTATCACATTTCAAAGCTAGTAGGGGAGAATTCTTAAGTAACAAAGGTTAGAATATATACCACAATGTAACAGGATCATAAAAATAAATAACTTTGATTACATTCCTTTTTTACACAAAGTAAAGGTAGCTATTTGTGGCCAAGATAGTCACCTGAATGTAGCAAGTTGCTGGATTCTGATATACCTACTCTAGCAAAATCCTGAAATTCACACCAAAATGAATAATGATCAAGATATACAATGAGACATGAAAACAAGCAAACTTTTCTGCTACAGACTTGTGAAAGGAATCTGCCAGAATTCAATAAACAATAGGAAAAGAATCTACTAATAAAGGCAATATGATAGTAAACAAAAAACAAAAGTAGTCTCCCCATATGATGATTGAATAAGCTAGAACCTGATGTAGTCCACAAAACTATGTAAAGGAAAAGTAAAGAGGTGCATAGATTTCTGAAATTTCCATTGTGGTCAGAAAGAACTTTCCAAGTATGTAGATCTAGGATGTTTTATGAAAAAGCAGTGATTAGAACTTAACTGTAGCAATGAGACTTGAGTAGCCTTGCCCAGGAACTCAAAGTTCCCAGGTACTAGTACTATCATACTGAGCCTTTATAGGGGGAATTAAACATCCAGTACTATGAACATCTAAGATCTAGGAGGCCTAATGCAGTGATGTAGAAATTAGCGTAAGACTCCAGGACAAGTCTGAGCAGGACCAACGAACCCATTTGAAAAACAGTAGAGCTAAAAGCCTGATTCTGGCACAGAATCTCAATCCAGAAAATAATGCTAGAGAGATGAGTATAACAATGAAAATACTGACCAATATAAAATCATTATAAGTCTAAAGTTTTCACTAAAGAGGGAGGGAGTACCTCCAGAACACTGTAAGTGAAAACTCCAAGTAAGAAGGAAAAAGAAACATCAATACCTTGAAGAAAGTGATAGAAGAAATTAAAATATAATAATCAAAGCTCTGGAGAAAATAAATGAAAAGACAATAGCTTAGAAGAAAAGTGGTAATCAATCAAACAATAAACATTTATTAAACATCTATTGTGTTCAAATGCCTTCATGAAAAGTAATGATTAGAATGAAATCAAAAGATACAAAAAGAAGAAAATGTAATATTTCACCTCAAAAACATTTAAAAACCTAGTTTTTGAATCATTATTCTTGAAAATCAAAACTAAAAAATAATGGTTAATATATTTCAGAAAAAATAATGAAAATTGCTCAGATCTATTAGAACAATAGGACAAAGGGAAGAAAGGAAGATTCTAATGAGACTTTCCTCAAAGAATCCCCTAAGCAAAATTCATAGGAATGATGAGTCCAATATTTAAAGTCCTCACATTAACTAAAAGAACAATATGCAATCATTGACAAGAAGGAACAAACAGTCTGGTTTACATCAAATTTAGCAACTTCTGATTAAAATAAAGGGAGTTTGTGAGATTCATTTTACCAGAAATGAAAAGATTGTGGCTGACAATCAAGAATAACTTACCCTGAAAAATTAAATATAATCCAAAAGAAGCCAAAGAAGTAAAGGTCCTTAAATGAAAAAAAGTGGATGTTCAACTATATTCTGATGAAAAGATCACAACTAAGTAGGAACTTTGAATTACAAAATTAGTCCTTAGAAAACTAGAAAGCCAAACTTGTTGATTTTTTAAAATCAATTATATAGCATTTTAGTGAGAATATTCTAATAAGAATCGCTTAATGTTGTCAAAACCTATTGAGTGTGAAGGATGATAATATGCAAAATATACTTCTGATCCTGAAGGAGGGAAGAAAAGGAGAAAAAATAAAATTAGAGTGAAAAAATTATACTGTATTTATTGATTAGGCAATAGTAGAGCCGATTGCAGTATGTACATTGTATCAGTTATAAGTAATGATGAGACTATTTCAGAGAATCATAGGATATATTAACAAATGGAGATTGAAATTAGCACAACAATGAGAAAAAATTAACTTGCACAATAGCATAGTAAGGAAAAAGAACTTGGAAAGATTAAAGATTTCTGTTCAATTCTACCACTAACTGTGTCTCCAAAAGTTAAATGAAGTGTATTGCTCAGCAAAAAATGATTTATTTAAAGTGCAGAAAGTGAAATACACACTTAATTTTGCTTTACTATACTTGTTTGTTGTGTTCTTTACTTTGATTTTAATTTGTTGAAGGCTTGAAGAAGAGAGAGATGATTTGCTATATTCATGGCAAAATGGGAGGACCATTGAAAAAACTATAAATGTTAGAAAGGAATAGAAACTTTATGTTTTAGAAGGAAGCATATAAAGGACAGGTCTGAAAGTAATGTGTGAGATTATTATATGCTTCTTTTTAAAAGAAATGTCTAAAAGTGACATTCATGGTTTTATATATGATACCCTCTTTTAACTCTGCTCTATATAAAGAAATGTTCTTTTTTATGGTGGTTCAGAATGAAAATAACATTTAAAAATCAATGTGACTGTAACTGAAAAAAAGGAAGCTTTCAATTAGGAAGAAAAATCTTTGCAACCATCTCTGCTTAGGTTTATTGATTAATAATATATAAGGGAGTGAGCAAATTATATAACAATATAATTATATAAGCCAATGGTCAATGAGAAAGTGGTCAAAATATAATTTTAAAATTCTCAAATTAAAAATCATAAACTATTAACTATATAAAATATCATTCCAAATAACAAAAATAGAAATTTAAACATAAACAACTCTGTTTTTGCTTCACATACAGAACATTTTCAAAGACAAAAGTTGTGAATAAGCAATGTCAAAGATGTAGAAAAGCAGTTATTTACTTACCTAACTATTCTGAAAAGGAATATGGATTTATGATAAAAAAGTGATACAAGTGTTCATACTATCTGAACAAGAGATCACACTACCAGGCATATATATTTAAAAAGTCAAAGATAAAAATTCCCCATATACACCAAAATATAGAGAGCAGTACTTTTTCATTACCAAGGAAGTGAAAACTAAGTTCATGACCAAAGATTAATTACTAATCAATAAAATAGAGATCATATACTGTCTACCCAAACCAGAAGTCTATGCCTTTCCTTAGGAGTTTTATGATAATTGTTACCATTATTGACTACTCATTGTTTTTAGTTCCCTTAATTGCACTATCATCTAGTCTAGATCTTCCCATTCTATTCATAAGAATAGCAGTAAATCTTTTGCCAGATACTTTGTTAGCTTCTAGATCTGCTCTACCTGCCTATTAGCATTCTCCTGATGTCCTGGTCTAGTGCTCCATTAAAAACAAAATAAAGACAAATGATATTAATGTAGCACAACATATTATCAAAGTTATACTGGTTCTTTGTGATTTCTGCTTTTATTTGTTTTACTAGACATATACAAACATACCCTCAGTAATATTTTATGTAACATTCTATATTTTTCCTAGATATTGAAGTCAAATTCACAGCTTGTTAGTTTATAGACTCAACTCTCTTTCCTTTTTTTTTAAATTGGATTAATATTTGCTCTTCTTCAGACCTACAGAAACCTTTCCTGCATGCAAACATTTTTTAAAACTTAACTTGAAAGAGATGCTAATAATAAATTTCAGTACCCAGGTAGACATTGTATCGTGTTCCAATAACTAAAATCATCACAGTCAATAAGGTGATCCTTTATCATCTTCCTATTCATCTTAGGTTTGAACTCCCTATTTATTCTGTACACTTTTATGTATTTTGGAACCAACAGGTAAGTTGGGGTATGTACATATTTTTGTTTCTTTATTGATTGGTTATATATTCCATGCCACAGACAACTTAATGTTGAAAAAGTAAAAAAAAATGTAGTATCAAGTAGAAGAAATTCTATGTGAATGAATTTCATCTGTTTTATATGAAAGCATTTCTGTACTTTATATTTCACAGACTATCATAAGATAGAATATCGAATTTCTGAAAGGGATCAAAATTTTGGATTTGAATTTTATCCCTAGGTTTTGGATCCAATAACAGAAGCATACAATTTCCCTATGTTCCCTTAGGCAATATGTTCCCCTTTTGGTACATTATCAGTTTCTATACTGCCTCTAGTAATAAGTTGTAAAAAAAATAACCATGAGAGAAGCATTAGCTAGAATGTAACAAAATGTTAAGACAAGAAAATATGATATAAAATGGAGGTAAGTTGCTTTAAGTTCAAAAAGGTCAAGAGACATACTTATATTTTCTGTCAAGAATTCCTTTCAAGCTACAATAACACCTAGTACATGCCTAAATACAAGACTGCAAGAGATACTTTTGGAATTGAAATAAAACCTGAACTAATACTGATCCAATGATGGTGGATTAATCTTCATGATTAAGGATAATTCTATTGTATAAAGTGGTGCAGGAGTAAAGGTATAATGTGATTAAAGTGTAATATACTAAATTCATATCATCCCTACTGGATAATGTCAATATGAGGCTTCAATAAATCTTTTTTGCATCATTTTTAAATCTAAGGTCATGGTGATTTAGTAGTATTATTGATGCATGAACAATTGAAGGTTTTTCTGTAATTTTTTATTTGAATTTATGCTACCAAATCAGTATCAATAGGATTTTGTTTTATATGTATTTTCTAATAGTGCAGATTGGTTTGTATACTGTACACATTATTGTTTAGAGCAAGACCTATACCAACCAAAGATGGGCTAAAACTTTAGGGTTAAACTATTCCTTAATGAGAAAATAAATATCTTCTATAGGAAATGAATTCTGTTCTCCTTAGCACCAACTTCTTCTTTCTTGGCAAGGCAATGGGGTTCAGTGACTTGTTAAGTCTGGATTTGAACTCAAGTCTTCTTGACTCCAGGGCTGGTGCTTCATTCACTAAGACTCTAAGTTGCCCCAAGCACCAACTTCTTGCCAAATGGGTTTACCAATTAATAATTCAAGAAAGGCAGCATTATATTGAGGAAAGAGTACTAGGTCAAATCAGTAATATTCAGAAGACCTGAATTAAGAAGTATTCACTGAATAGTTGTGAAACTGTGAGTGAATCCTTTGATTTCATTAATCCTCAATAGTAAGGAGCCTAGTTCTGATGCTTTCTAAACCAAGAGCCAAGTGTTTTCTTCTGAAAAAATAAAGCACATCATATTGATTCTTTTGAAGTTGGCACAGCCATATACAACATTAATAATCGCTGCAAATATATGTAGGTTAATTTATTTATATATATCATATTATTATGTGTGCACATTAGTACATACTAATACATATAGATATAGAGATATACAGATATATGTTGTTTCAAATGAGAAACTAATTTTTCCCACAATTATACAAATACTGTGGACAAACTGTACTTGATTAAGTACAATTACAAAGAGTAATATGAACTCCCTTTACAAATGTTAGAAGTAAGGATATTGATGATATGAATTTTGAAACAATGTGTTAACATTTAATCTAGAAGAGCTCCCTGGATCATCTTCTAATCATCTAAATTATAAACAAATTAAAATCTATTTCTTGATTTTTTCATATATTACATGCCTAGAATTTGAAGTAAGGCAAGAAAAGTTTGCTTTGTAAATTTTTAAAATAAATAATCATATTTTTTATTTAACTTAAATTCAGTTTAGCTTTTACCTTACAAACATGTTATTTAAATGCTAAATATCATGAGATTTCTAGCATATCAAAAGAAAAGCAATTTCTTACATATTAACATATTTCTAAACATTACTTCAATTTTTATGATTAAGTCAATATATTAATAAAATTACATTTCTGTATATCAAAATTCCTTTGACTATTTTTATCTGACATTCTCCTTCTTTTGGGGCGATCTATATCTAATGCCATTTACACTTTTTAATGGAGCTCTGAGCTCAACCCAATGTTCTAGAAAGCAATTTGGAATTATTCTATTATGTAGTGATAATATCCATATCAATTGATCAACGATTTCATTACTAGGAAAACACTTTAAGACAGAAATTTCCTGAATAGAAGTACTTTTTACAGTAACACGGAACTTCAAACAACAAATGATGCTCATCAATTAGGGTAACTCAATCTGATGGAATATCACTTTTCTGTAAGAATCAGCAATATGAAGATTTCAAAGAAGTCTGGGGAAATGTAATCTGATACCAAGTCAAGCTAGCAGAACCAAAAATCCAGTATATTACATCAATCATAATAATATAAGTAGAATGACACACCACCACCACCACTACCACTACCACTACCACCAACAAGAGAAATCTGAAATTGAATGCAATGTAATTACAAGCTATTCCTTAAAAATATGTGAAAAATCCCTCTTCTCTTGTTGACAGCTTGATGTTTGTTTAATTTCAATGAATTGTCTTTTTTTCCTTCTTTTCCATTTTTTATCACAAGTATAGCTCTCTAGGTAGGAGAGAGGAGGGATAAATGAAAGAATGAAGGAACTATAAAAACAAGTCATCCATAAAAGTAAAAATATAAAAAACTCTGTCACATGATGACAGTTCATATAAAGCTTTCTTGATTTAAAGGGAAAAATGTTTTCCCTTTCCATAGTCTTTCTGTAATCTATTTTTGTTTTTATTCAATTACACTTCATTGTCCATGAAGGCTGTCCAGCTGCTGACAAAGAAATCAGCAGCATCTGCCCTCTCACACCACCTTTCACAGTTAGTAATTAAAATGTGTAGGCTTATTTTTCAAAAGGACTATCACAAAATTTAGAAACCAATTGAATCCCATAAGTGCATCTTCCAAATGGCCCCCACTCACAAGTGATCTCAGAATTTTTCCTCATTGATGAATCTGGGGGACTATTACACTGGCATGTTAGTCAGAGACATGCTGAATTATCAATCACACAAGGCTCTATTAATCTTATCCCTTCTATGATAGCTGTTGACATTAAATGACACAAATTTGGTCAGCATGGTCCCTGAGGTAGTGCTTCATCACATTTTTTCAAATGCTAATTATATTTTTGACCTTAAAAATACACCCTTACCAAAAAAACCTCTCTTCTGCTTAGCCCTGATCTCTGAGCAGAGACTCATCTTCATAACCCTCCCTGCTTCCCTCCATTTTTCTTTCCCTTTCTTGTGTAAGCATGCCTAAGTATTTGCCATGGGTTATTCCCACCTTACTTTTGTAAGTGGGAAAGGGGGTGGGGATTTAAGATAACCCTTTTAAACTGCTTTAGAGAAGGGTTCATACAGCATATCAGTGACCATAACTTTGACTGAGATGAAGGGAATAGGTTTTACCATGATGAAGACATTTCAAGGACACTAGTAGTATGGAATAGCTTTCTCTCTCTGGGTCAGTCAGATTGCTTAATTACTGCAAATTCAGGCAGGTAGCTGTGATGAACACATGGAAAGTCATTAGGAGGTCTTCTATTGTTTAACTTCAGAAAGGAAAAGAGCAATGTTAAATAGTGTAATATATATATATATATATATATATATATGTAAATATATGTGTGCACACATGAATGCATGCTTTCCTTATAATAAAGTTAATGATTTTGAACATTTTAAATACCTTTTGTATGATTTAAAATTTTGTGAATATGAAGTGTTTTAATAAATAAAATTTGTGTCAAGTTTTAATTCATAATTTGTATTTTCATTAATTAAATATTTGTGTGTACCTGGGATTACCTGAATAGTTTTCTTTTGGTTTAGTTTTAGTACAGATATTTATATTACTTTCTGACTTACATAGTACTAACATGTAGCAAACAATATTACTATAGAATATCATCATAGAGTATATTTATTTTTTAAATGATCAATGCTTATGTATGCTAATCACAATTTATCTGAAGTGGAAATGGAAAATGAATGAGAAGATAAAAAATGTGGAAACAAATAGAAGGAAGAGAAATTATTTGGATTAGAGAAGAACAGGCAAAATCATGGACACTGGTCAATCCAACCCTGTCTGCCCCAATGGGCTGACCAAAATGAAATTTAACAGAAAAAAACTTTTAGTTAACAACTACTTGTACATAGACACATTGGTTAGTCAAATGCTTATTAATTTATTAATATAGCTATGGGCATTTAAAAACTGCTTTTAATTAAAATCATTTTACATTTCTATTTTCTGCGGCTTTTAAAAATATAATGGATAGAAAGTAAAGAAGATCTGGGTTCAAGTTCTCCATCTGACAAATAATGTGTTTCCTGGCATGTGAGTTACCTTGATGGCTTCAGCAACTCTCTGAGATAGGAAGCTGTAGAGTAGTTGCCAATCTATTTTGTGGTTTTCTTTCCTTCCTTCCTTCCTTCCTTCCTTCCTTCCTTCCTTCCTTCCTTCCTTCCTTCCTTCCTTCCTTCCTTCCTTCCTTCTGCTTTCTTTCATCTTCATCAAGAATGTCTATTCCAATGAAATTATTGGTCCTGTCAAAAATATTTTTCTATTCGATTAATGTAATTTTTTTCTCCAAATGCAGCTAGTTTGAAGACACAGTGGGTAGAA
Organism: Macrotis lagotis; assembly: GCF_037893015.1. Taxonomy (NCBI): domain Eukaryota; kingdom Metazoa; phylum Chordata; class Mammalia; order Peramelemorphia; family Peramelidae; genus Macrotis; species Macrotis lagotis. Next base: position 194,510,384 of record NC_133663.1, read on the forward strand.
CTTGGTCCTGAAGTCAGGAGGTCCTGAGTTTAAATCTAGCCTCAGACTAGCTAAGTGACATTGGTCAAGTCACTTAACCTTGTTTGCTTCACATCCAGGGTTTTCTCTGGTCATCCTGATTTATATCTGGTCACTGGGCTCCTAGGACTCTGGAAGAGTAAATGAAGTTGCATGATATAAAATAAATCTACATAAATCATTAACATTTTTCTTTAATACCAACAAAGACCAGCAATACGAGATAGGAGGTGTATGAACATAACTGAAAACCACTCATAGCCAGTAACAAGATGCTTTCATCATTACCACTTTGTAATACAGTATGAAATCTGGTATAGCTAATCTACCTTCCTTTTCATTCCATCCCTCTTCCTCTTTTTTTCTCCCCCTTTCCCCTTTTCCTTGGTATTCTTGACTGCTCTTTCAGATGAATTTTTTTTCTAGCTCTATAAAATAAATTTTTTGTACTTTAGTTGGTAATGAAAGTTAGATAGAATTATAATTTTTACTATATTGGGTCAGCCTAAGTGTGAGCAATTGATACTTTTTCTAATTTTTTAGATCTCACTTTATTTATGTTAAATGATTTTAACAGTGCTCATATGTCTTTCTATCTCTTACTTCTGGACTTTGTTGGCAATATTGAGAAATGCTAGTGTTTATGATTTCTTTTTCCTTGGGGTTCACTGAAGGCTTGCTCAATTTATTTTTCTAAGATTGGATTAAGTATTTTTAAATAGGTATTTAAGTATTCTTAAATAAATATTATTTAAGTATTCTTAAATAAGTATTAAGTATTCTTAAATAATTCTTATTTAATATGTATTATTTAAGTATTCAGCCATTCTTAAATAGGTATTATTTAAGTATTAAATATTTATATTTAAGTTTTAACTGTAATTTTTAGTGTATTTCATCATAAATTCATAAAAATTATGTTTTAAAAACTAGATTTTATGAAAATCTAACAATAAAGAATATGATCTTCCATAAAGAAGGTAAAGCATTAGAATATTATATCAAGGAATGTTATCAAGCAATAATAATAATAATAACAATAATAATAATAATATTTTTCAAGAATATTTTTACAGGAAAAATGAACAACTACTTCTTGAAAATAAAGGGGAGAGTGAGCAGCAGGGTGCAGAGCCAAGATTGCTGTAGGAGAAGAGCCTCTCTTAGGTGCTCTTTCTAAAATATTTAAAAAAACCCTTAAATTATGACTCTAAATTTTCGAGACAGGACCCACAGAAAGATCCAGTGAGACAATTCTTCAGTCCAAGGAAACCTGGAAAATACTGGAAAAACTTTGTTTCATGGGACTGGAGGGGTGGCTACACCAGAGCAAAGGAACTTCAACCACCTGGGAACAGTCCCAGGGTGCCTGGGAGCTGTGGCTCCTGGCAGCAGAAGCAGTTTCCTGATCCGCACCCCAGGGAGCACCAAGCACAACTTGGAAGATCAGCAGGGAGACCTCTGTCAGAGCCAGCACAAAGGCCAGGCCCTCAGTGTGGTCAAGGCACACAGTTTGACCACATCAGAGACAGCCCAGATCCAGCAAATGGAAGTAGGTCTATGCAGTTGCCCAGAAGGAGCTTCCAGGAAGCTGTGCCCTGAGTGCTCAGCCCCACAAAGGTAAGGGAGTAGAAGGGGACTGCTGAGGTCTGTCATCTGTCCCTGGAACAGAACTCTGGGGCTCTGACCACCTTCAGACCCTGGTCACAGTCCAGGCCCCCATAGAGCAGGGAACCACCCCCTCCCACAGCCCCATGGCAGAGGGGTGAGCTTGTGGTCATTCAAAGACCAGGAGAGCAGTCAGAGACACACACTAAGGTCCTTATGGGGGTCCCAGTAACACTCAAAAGTTCAGGAAGCACTCCAAAACCAGGCATAGGCTAGGAAATGAGTAAACAGAAAGAAAGGAACCTGACCATAGGCAATTACTTTGGTCCCATGGAGGACCAAAATACTCAATCTGAAGATGAGAAAGTACAAGCTTCTGCATCTAAAGAATCTAGGAAATATGGAAGTTGGGTTCAGGCTATGACAGAGTTCAAAAAAAGATTTTCCAAATCAAGTAATGAAGAAAGAAGAAAAATTGGGAAAAGAAATGAGAGAGATGTCAGAAAAACATGTAAACAAATTCAGCAGCTGAGTCAAGGAGATTCAGAGAAATTCTGAAGAAAATAAAATGTTAAATACCAGCTAAGGTAAAATGGATAAAACAGTTCAAAAAGTTATTGAGGAGAATAATGCTTTAAAAAGCAGCACTGGCCATATGGAAAAGGAGATAAGAAAGCTCTCTGAGGTAAACAAACCCCTCAGATGTAGAACAGAACTAAAGGAAGCTGCCGACTTTACGAGAAGTCAGGACACAATACTTCAAAACCAAAAGAATGAAAAATTAGAAGAAAATGTGAAATATCTCATTGAAAAAACAACTGATCTGGAAAACAGATTCAGGAAAGATAATTTAAAAATTATTGTGATACCTGAAATTCATGATCAGGAAAAGAGCCTTGACCTCATTTTAAAAGAATAACTACAAGAAAATTGCCCTGATATCCAAGAAGCAAAGGGTAAAATAGAAATTGAGAGAACCCACTGATCTTCCCCAGAAAGAGTTCCAAAAAAACAACCCCCAGGAATATTATAGCCAAGTCCCAGAATTTCCAAGTCAAAGAGGAAATATTACAAGCAGCCAGAAGGACACAATTCAGATATCATGGTGTTGCAGTCAGGATCACACAGGGCCTAGCAGCAACCACATAAAGTGCTTGTAGTGCTTGGAATATAATATTCCAGAAGACAAAAACAGCATGGAATGCAACTGAGAATCAACTACCCAGACAAACTGAGCATCCTGTTCCAGGGGAAAAGATGAATTTTCAATGAAATGGGAATTTCAATGTTCCCGTTGAAATGACCAGAGCTGAACAGAAAGTTTGATCTTCTAGTACAGGACTCAGGTGAAGCATAGAGAGTGGAGGAGAAGGGTAAATTATTAGGGACTTAATGATGATGAACTGCATGCATGGAAAGATGATACTGATAATACTCATATGAACCTTCTCAGTTAATAGAGCAGGTAGAAGGAGCTTTTATAGATGAAGCACAGGAAAGAATTGAATTTGAAGATATATTGTAAAAATAGAGTCAATGGATTAAAGGGAAATGTACTGGGAGTAAGAGAAAGGAGAGATAGAATAGGCTAAGCTGTTTCATATAAAATGTATTATGTTTTTGCAATGAGCTTTTGGAATGGTATGGAAGGGGGGAAGCCGAGGGCATATGAGGGAACCTTCATTCTCATCAAAAACAGTTCAGAGAGGAAGCAGCATATACACTCAATGAGGTATAGCCATCTAGCAGAAAAAGGAGAGAAGGGGGACAGGTGGAGGGGAGGGGGGATGTGGGTGATAGAGAAGAGGGTAGATCATAGCAGAGGTTAGTCAGACAACACATTTTCTTTTTTACTTTTTGTATGGTTCTGGGTGACCTATCTGGGTCCATGGGGCCAGGTGGTTGATGGGTCCTTGGGGTTGGATGTGGGCTTGGGACCTTCTGGCCCCAGGGCTGGTGCTCTGTCCACATCGCCACTTATCTGCCCCCCACAGTACATATTTGAAGCAGGATAGAGTGAAAGGAGAGAGAAAATATAATAGATGGTAGTGGGGAGGAATAGATGGAGGGAGTTACAATCAGCAACAGCAACCTTGCAAAATTATGGAAGTAACTTCTATGATGGACATATGATAAAGAATGTGATCCATCTGAGACAGAGCTGATGGTATTGGAACACAGACTGAAATACATTCTTTCCTCTTTCTTTTACTTTATTTCTCATGAGGTATTATATTTTTATGGGGGAGAGGACATGATTACACTTAAACAAGATTATTTTAGTAATGTGTACATAAGTAAGAAATAAACAAACAAACAAATAAATAAATAAAAGGGGAAATTGTCTTTTTTTTGTTTTTTTTTCAGGTTTTTGCATGGCAGTGGGGTTAAGTGGCCTGCCCAAGGTCACACAGCTAGTTAATCATTAAACATCTGAGGTGGAATCTGAACTTAGGTACTCCTGAGTCCAGGGCCAGTACTCTATCTACCGTTCCACCTAGCCACCCCTGAAATTGTCTTTTCTTAAGGAAACACATTCCATATCTTCCTGTCTCTTCCAAATGTGTTCAGATTTGATCATACTAATGTTGTTCCTGCTGTCACATTTAGAGAATGTCCAATGATTCTGATGAAAAATCCCTAATTATCTAACTATAACATTTAATAGTTTGTTACTTTATTTCATTTTACTTATTAAATTATTTTAAAGGTGAGATTATTCATTCTTTGATATAACAAAAATTTGATATATTTGATATATTAAAGGATTTATAAATATCAACCTGGGAAAATTAAAAGATTCTTCTTCCTCAGAATAGGAGTACTTGGAAGGTAGATTCAAGATGACAGATTGGGGCAGTCATCAAGCAATAATGTCTGAAATCAAATTTTGGAGTAGCAGACATCCAAACAAAAGGTCAGGGTGAGTCATTTTTAATGACTTATGAAAACTGAGGAGGTTTGAAAGACAAATCTGTGGCACCAGGATGGAGGCTTGGTGTGAACCCATTCACATGGTGGGAAGCTTCAGGAACTCTTAGCTTAACGATAATGAGGCAGTTGAACAACTGGTCGGGAATAGTTTAAAGAGGACTCTGCTGACACTGGAAACAGCTAGTGCTGACTGACAAATCTATTGCTAATAAGAAGCCCAAGCTTCATATAGGTTTCAGTTCTATGGAGGAGTACTGATGGTCAGTCATAAGGGAGCAGGGGTCCTAGTTATATTACCAAAGCAGACTGTTGATGCTTGTGGCTTCATGGGGAACAGTGACCCTTCCCAGATAAATAACCAAGTATCAGTAAGGTGTTTAGTAATCATAAATCTCCCAGGATCATACCACCTTGGAAGAACCAAAAAAACTTATAGACTAGTGTGGAGACAAGATGGTGGCGTGAAGGCAGGCATTCCCTGAAACTCATCCCCCCCAAAACTCCAAAAGCCATCAAATTATGACTCTAGTCAAAATTTAGAGGGGCAGAACACACAGAATGACTGAGTGATAGAATTCCTAGTCCAAGACAACTTAGAAGTTTTGTAGGAAGTCTGTTTCCCTTGGACCAGAGTTGGAAAGAGCCACAGTGCAGTACAGTGCAGCCAGGCAGGAGCAAACCAGCTCTCCTTCCAGGAAATTCTGTGGGGCACATGGGTCTCTGAGGGCACCTGAGTCTATGGCAGAGGGGCAGTTTCCAGACCTCTTGGTCCTGGGATCACCAGTGACAGCTTGAAGGGGTGGTGAGAGAACTCTGTGGTGCCAAAGTGAGCAGGGTCAGAGCAGCCCTGTAGTAAGAATCTGCAGCGAGAATTGGAGGAGCCACCCAGGACTTGTAGAAGCACAACCCAAAGATAGTAAGGGAGTTGGGGGAGACTGCAGAGGTCTCTCTGCTCTGCCTGGGGCTGTATGCCCACACTAAGATCCAGGTCATGGTCTGGTCCCCCATACTACTGCAGCTGAACAGAGACTCTCCTCACAGCTCCAGGGAAGAGGGGGATACCTGTGGCCATTTACATACCAGAACACAGACAAGAAAGCAATCAGAGCCTCTCATGAGACCTTGGAGGAATCAACATCCCTATGGGTTGTCCCAAAACCCCCCCAAAGCCTTGGAAGTGTGGTAAATCAGTCATAGACTGAGGAAATGACTAAATGGTAGGAAAAGAAGAATCTGACCATAGAAAGTTACTTTTGTCCCATGGAGGATCAAAATACACAATCGGAAGATGACAAAGTGGAAGCTTCTGTATCCAAAGCTTCCAAGAGAAATAGAAAATTGGCTCTGTCTATGTAGGAGCTCAAAAAAGACTTTGAAAAGCAATTAAGGGAGATAGAGGGAAAAATTGGGAGGAGAAATGCAAGAGATGCAAATAAATCATGAAAACAAAATCATCAACTTTGTGAAAGAAATACAAAATAATACTGAAGAAAATAACATTTTATAAGCCAGTGTAGGACAAATGGAAAATGCAACCCAAAAGGTAAATGAGGAGAAGAATGACTTAAAAAGTAGAATTGGCCAGCTGGAAAAAAGCTCTATGAAGAAAATAATTCCTTCAAATGTAGAATGGAACTAAAGGAAGATAAGTGTGAGAAATCAAGAAACAATAAAACAATGCCAAAAGTACCAATTAGAAGAAAATGTGAAACATCTCATTAGAAAAGAAACTAACCTTGAAAATAGATTCAGAACAGATGATTTAAAAATTATTGGATTACCTAAAAGTCATGACCAGGAAAAGAACCTAGACTTCGTTTTTCAAGAAATTGCCCTGAGATTCTAGAAGCAGAGGGTAAAATAGAAATTGAAGGAATTCACTGGTCACCTCCTGACAGAGATCCCAAAAGAAAAACTTCTAGGAATATTGTAGCCAAATTCCCAAACTCTCAAGTCAAAGAGAAAATGCTAAAAGCTGTAAGAAACAAACAATTCAACTACCATGGCTCTATAGTCAGGACTACATAGGATTTGGGGGCATCTATATTAAGAACTCATAGGGCTTGGCATATGATATTTTGGAAGGCAAAGGAGCTTGGATTACAACTGAGAGTCAACTACCCAGCAAAACTGAAGAACCTCTTTAAGGGGACTTTCAAACTTTCCTATTGAAATAACCAGACCTGAACAGAAAGTTTGATCTCTAAGCATAGGACTCAAGTGAACCATAGAGAGGGTGGACAAGAAGGACTAACTGCAAGGAACTTAATGATTGAACTGTTTGTATTCCTGTATGGAAAGAAGATACTGATAACTCATGCGAACCCTTCTCATTTATAAAAGCATTTAGAAGGAATATATATATATATATATATATATATATATATATATATATATATGGCAATAGGAGGGAGTTGAATATATGATTCAATATAGTATAAAGATGGAGCCAATAGCTGGTAAAGGAAAGTACTGGGAGGAAGGGAAAGAGAAGAAGAAGGGACTAAGACATTTCACATAAAAGAGTCAAGAAAAAACTTTTGCAATGGAGTGGAATGGGGTAAGGTGAGGGGGAAGGAGTGAGCCTTCATTCTCATCAGAGATTGATCAGAGAGAAAAATAATACACATTTAAAAGGGTATATAAATCTATCTTACCCTAGAGAAAAGTGAGAGGAAAGGGATAGGATAAGGGCAAATGGGGGGGGGAGTAGATGATAGAAGAGAGGGAAGATAGTGGGAGAGGGTACTCAGATACAACACACTTCTGTGCAGGGACAGGGTGAAAGGTGAGAGAGAATAAAATAGATGAGAGTGGGGAGGAATGAAGTGGAGGGAAATATAGCCAGTTATAGCAACTGTGGAAAAAATATTGAAGCAACTTCTATGGTGGACTTATGATAAAGCAACTCATCCCCGAGATAGAGCCATTGGAATCTGAACACAGATTAAGGTCTTCTTTCCTCTCTATTCTTGAGTTTTCTCTATCTTTTTTGGAGGAGAGGGGTTTTATGTTTACTCTCAGAAGAAGACTATTGTAATAATATAAATTAAATAAACCAAATTGTCACTAAACAGAATTGACTTTGAAAATGGTTTGTGAAAAATAGTGAATTACGGGACAGTGTCTCATCAATCTCAATTGAGCAGACACCAACTTAAACTTGTAGTTCAAAGTCAAAAATTAGCTAGGAAAATAAAGAAATAACAAATAATTAATCATAAAAGGTACTGTGGTGGCAAGGAAGACCAAGGCAGAAAGTAAAAAGACACAAGATGGGAAAACAGCAAAAATCACCAAAGAATAGTATTAATTAGACTGGGAGAGGAAAAGTAAAAAAGAATAATGTAAGAAAATTATGAAAGGAGGATTAGTAGCTTGGTAGAAGAGGTACAATGAAATAGTGAAGAAAATACTCTAAAAAGTAGATTTGGCAAGATGGTTAAAAAAGACACAATAATTCACTGAAGAGAACTCCTTAAAAAGCATAATTGACCAAAAGGAAAAGGAGTTACAAAAAATCATTGGAGAAAATTATTTCTTAAAAATTAGAATTGGATAAGTGAAATCTAATGACACCATGAGAGATAAAAACAATCAACTAAAATCAAAAGAATTGAAAAGAAGAAAATTTGTAATATGTCATTGGAAAAAAAAACTATCCTGGAAAATACAGAAATTATTTAATAATTATTAGACTTCCTGAAAGTCATGATCAGAGAAGTAACTCATATAGAATATTTCAATAAATTATCAAGGAAAACTATGCTGTTGTCTTAGATCCAGAAGGTAAAAATAAAAATTGAAAGAATCTACTAATCACTTCCTGACTAAGATTCTACAACATGTCCTAAGGATATTAGAGACAAATTCCAGAGCACCCAGGCATGAATAGAAATGTAACTTATGAACAGAGAAACAGGAGGATGAGGGGCTATGGAAAAAAGAAAACTGAAAAAAGGAAGGGTATATTAAGGGAGGCAGTGGTGAAAAGAAAAAAAAATGGACTTTTTTTTCTTTTATTAAAGATTTTATTTGGGTTTTACAATTCCCCCCCCCCAATCTTACTCCCCCCTCTGGAAAGCAATCTGTCAGTATTTACTTTGTTTCCATGTTGTACATTGATCCAAATTGAGTGTGATGAGAGAAATATCATATCCTTAAGGAAGAGAAAAAAAGTATAAGAGATAACAATAAGATATGATTATTTTTTTCTAAATTAAAGGGAATAGTCCTTGAACTTTGTTCAAAGTTCATGGCTCTTTCTCTGGATACAGATGGCATTCTCCAATGCAGATGGCCCAACATTGTCCTTGACTGTTGTACTGATGGAATGAGTAAGTCCATCAAGGTTGAACATCACTCCCATGTTGTTGTTAAGGTGTACAGTGTTAAAAATGAAATTTTGAGGAAGTATAGGTGAAAGTGAAACAGAAAACAGAGAAAATATGATGGAGGGGAAATACATAGCAATAACTGAAAATGTGAATGAGATGATATCACCCATAAAATGGCAGCAGATAGCACAAAGGATTAGAAACAAAAATCCAATATTGTGTTTCTGACAAGAGTTATACTTGAAATAGGTGCACAAAGTTATAATAAAGGGCTGGAGAAGAGTCTAATATACTCCAAATAGGGGGAAGCTAGGTGGTATAGTGGACAGAGCACCAGCCATGGAGTCAGGAGGATCTGAATCCAAATCCAGCCTCAGACACTTAATAATCAATCGCCTGGTTGTGTGACTTTAGGCAAATCATTCTTTCTTTATTTTTACTTTTCAAAATGATTTTATTTTAAACATTCTTGAATCTCTAAAATCTGCTCATAAGAATTGGATAGCAAAAATAGAAATGTGCAATTTATAATGGAAAATTGGATTTTAGATAGTTATGCATTCAAAAAATTTTATTTTCAGTCAAGGATTTGGACAATAAATGTTTAATCATCAGCTCACAGAGAAGAATGCATGCATAGCACACTTTTAAATTTAACCTCTTTATTAATAATTTCTCTATCATTTTCTAGACAGTGGAGGAAACAACATGAAATTTAAATTTTTAACAGTTATTGATTTTTGAAGTATAAAGGATCACCCTGAAAATTTAAGAAACTTTCCAGAAGCATGTCCTGCTGACCCCATCACACCCTTGTTTAGTGCTATGGTTCTGTTTTTTTTTTTTTAAATTATTTTATTTTTGTGCAAATGATGTTCTTTTTATACATTGGTAAAATATTCTTGTTTAAGAGTAAATATAATGCTCCTCCCCCAAAAATAGATCCTCATGAGCAATAAAGTAAGGAGGAAAAAATTAAAATTAAAATAAAAAATAATAATAATAGGGGCAGCTAGGTGGCACAGTGGACAGAGCACTGGTCCTGGAGTGAGGAGCACCTGAGTCCAAATCCAGCCTCAGAAACCCAACAATCACCCAGCTGTGTTACGCTGGGCAATCCAGCCCAACCCTGCTGCCCTGCATAACACAAAAAGAAACCTAAAATAAAATAAAATGATGATAATAATGATGATGATGATAAATAATAAATAATAAATAAATAATAAATAATAGTAGTAGTAGTAGTAGTAGTAGTGTCAGTCCAGTGGCACAGTGGACAAAGCACCGGCCCCAGAGTCAGGAGCACACGCATCCAAATCCAGCCTCAGACACCCAGCAATCACCCAGCTGTGTGTCCCTTGGCAAGCCACCCAACCCATCTGTACCACAAGCCCCATCATCATCATCATCATCATCATCATCATCATCATCATCATCATCATCATCATCATCATCATATTAAATGTACTTCAGTATATGTTCCAACATCACTAGATCTGTCATGGGTGGATCACATTCTTTAGGATAAGTCCATCATAAAAGCTACTTCCATGTTTTTTCACTGTTCCCATTGCTGATTGCAACTCTCTCCATTCATACTTCCCCACTACCATACGCTATATTCTCTCTTTCCTTTCACTCTGTCCCTCTTCTTAATTGTTCTGTAGGATAGTTGAGTGGTGCAGCAGATTGATCACTTGCCTTGGGTCCAAGATGCCCCAAGCCCATATAACACCCTTAAGGCCCAGGAACCACCTGGCCCTGTGGTCCCGGACAGGCCATCCAATCCCAGCTCCTTGCAAGAAGTAAAAAAAGACAATGTGTTATATCTGACCACTCTCCCCCATGGCCTTCCCTCTCCTCCATCACTCACATTCACCTTCCCCCTGTCCCCCTTCTCTACTTCTTACTCCAGATGTCTATACCCCATATATGCTGTTTCCTCTCTGAGCCACCTCTGATGAGAGTGAAGATTCCCTCATTCCCCCTTGCCTTCCCCCTTCCATATCACTGCAATAGCTCACTGTAATAAAAATCTTATTATATGAAATATCTTAGCCTATTCCACCTCTCCTTTCTCTTACTCCCATTACATTTCCCTTTTAGCCATTGACTACATTTTTACAAAATATCATACCTTCAAATTCAGCGCTCTCCTGTGCTTCATCTATAAAAGCTCCTTCTACCTGCTCTATTAAATGAGAAGTTTCTTATGAATATTATCAGTATCATTTTTCTATGCAGGAATACATGTAGTTTATCATCATTAAATCTCTCATATTTTACTCTTCTCCTCCCCTCTCAATGTTTCACCTGAGTCCTGTATTTGAAGATCAAACTTTCTGTTCAGGTCTGGCCATATTAACAGGAACATTTGAAATTCCCCTGGTTCTTTGAAAGTCCATCTTTTTCCCTGGAAGAGGACATCAGTTTTGCTGGGTAGTTGATTCTCGGTTGCATTCCAAGCTCTTTTGTCTTCCGGGATATTATATTCCAAGCCCTACAAGCCTTCAATGCAGTTGCTGCTAAGTCCTGTGTGATACTGACTGCAGGCTCCACAATATTTGAATTGTGTCCTTCTGGATGCTTGTAATATTTTCTCTTTGACTTGGGAGTTCTGGAACTTGGCTATAATATTCCTGGGGGTTGTTTTTTTGGGGGGAGGGCTCTTTCAGGGGGAGAACAGTGGATTCTCTCAAGTTCTATTTTGCTCTCTGCTTCTAGGATATCTGGGCAATTTTCTTGTAGGAATTCTTTAAAAATGATGCCAAGGCTCTTTTCCTGATCATGACTTTCTGGTATCCCAATAATTTTTAAATTATCTTTCCTGAATCTGTTTTCCAGTTCAGTTGTTTTTCTCAATGAAATATTTTACATTTTTTTCTAATTTTTCATTCTTTTGGTTTTGAAGTATTGTGCCCTGACTTCTCATATAGTCAGCAGCTTCCTTTAGTTCTGTTCTACATCTGATGGATTTGTTTACCTTAGAGAGCTTTCTCATCTCCTTTTCCATATGGACAATTCTGCTTTTTAAAGCATTCTTCTCCTCAATAACCTTTTGAACTGTTTTATCCATTTGACCTATGCTGGTTTTTAACATCTTATTTCCTTCAGCATTTTTTACATCACCTTGATAAAGCTGCTGACTTTGTTTTCATGTTTTTCCTGCATCCCTCTCATTTCTTTTCCCAATTTTTCTTATCTCCCTCACTTGATTTTCAAAATCTTTTTTTGGACTCTGTCATAGCCTGAGGCTGATTTCTACTTTTCTTGGAGTCTTTAAATGCGGAAGCTTGTACTTCCTCATCTTCAGATTTCCTATTTTGATCCTTCTTGGGATCCTAGACAATGTATTTCTCAATGGTGTTCCTTTTTTTCTCTGTTTATTCATTTTCCCCACCTGTGCCTGGTCTTGGTGGTGCTTCCTGAACTTTTGAGTATTATTGGGACATTCCCCACAAGGATGTCAGTGTGTGAAGCTCTGTCTTCCTTCCTGGTCTGTGAATGACCACAAGTGACCCCCTCTGCCATAGGGCTGAGGTAGGTGGGGAGCCCTGCTGTTCTATGGGGGCCTAGACTGTGTTCAGGTTCTGAATGTGGTCAGAGCCCCAGAGTACTGCTCCAGGTACAGAGGACAGACCTCAGAAATCTCCCTCCATTCCCCTTTCTAGGCTAAGTACTCAAGGCTGAGTTACCTGGGGGCCCTTGCTTACCAGCTATGCCTGCTTCTAGTTCCTGGATCTAGGCTGCAGAGGCCACATTGCGAGCTGAGTGCGCTGGGGGCTGGGCTTCATGGGCTCACTCTGACAGAGGTCCCCTGCTGATCTTCCAAGTTGTGCCTGATGCTCCGTGAGGTTTAGGTCAGGAACCCCTGCTGCCATGAGCTGCGGCTACCAGGTGCCCTGGGGCTGCCTCCAGGAGGCTGAAATTTCTTCACTGGTGGGCTTCCCCTCTAACCCCTTGGAGTGGAGACTTTCCATTATTTTCCAGTTTACCTTGGGCTGAGAACTGCCTCACTGGATCCCTCTCTGGGTTCTGTCTCTTGAAAATTTAGTTAGAGTCCTTATTTTATAAGTTTTGAGAGAAAGCACCTAAGAGAGACTTAACCCTATTGCCTTAAATAAATAAAACCAACCCCCCCCCCAACAATAATATGCTCCAATAAAGTTCAAAAAGAAGGGGGTAGCAATCATAATCTCAAAAAAAGCAAAAATAGTTCTAATTGAAAGAGATAATCACAGAAACCGCAAATGTATCATAGAAAATTTTTGAAAAAGAATAAAACAATTCATGTAAGTTTCTCTGATAAAAATTCATTTTTCAAACATATTTATGAGTGTCAAAATGAGTAAAATTTATAAAAATAAGAACTATTTCCCAATTGATTAATTGACAAAGTATATAAACAAGTAGTTTTCAGAAGAAGTCAAAGTTATCTATAGACATATGAAAACATGCTCTAAATCACTATGGATTAGAGAAAGGCAATCAAACAACTCTTAAGTACAGCCTTAGACTTGTCAAAAATGACAAATGCTGGAGGGGATATGGGAAAAATAGATTCCATTCATGTATTAGGGAATAGATCCAACCATTATGAAGAAAAATTTGGATTTATGACCAACGGTTATAAAATCATGTGTACCTTTTAATTCACAATACTATTACCGGCTCTATATCCCAAAGAGATTAAAAACAAGGGAAAAAAGACCTATTTGTACAAAATATTTCTAACAGCAAAGAACTGGAAATTGAGAACATGCTCAACAATTGCCATTGTGGTATAAGAAGTGACTAGGGGGGCAGCTCAGTGGATAGAGCACCTGGAGACAGGGGAGCCTGAGTTCAAATCCGACCTCAGACATTTAATGCTTAGCTGTGTGACCTTGGAAAAGTCATTTATAACCTCAATGCCTTGTAAAAACAAACAAACAAAAGCAACAAAATAATGACTAGAAGGGAGTAGTTTCAGTAAAACATGGCAAAACCTATATGAACTAAATCAAAGTGAAATAAGAGGAACTGGGAGATCATTGTGCCCAGTAATAATAGTGTTGTAATGATGATCAACTGTGAAAGACTTGACTACTCTAACCAATACAATAATCCAAGACAATTCCAAAAGACTCAAAATGAAAAAATGCTATCCCCCTCCCAGAAAGTGAACTGATGAACTCTAAGTGCAAACTGAAGTATTTATTTACTTACATTTTTCTTGCTTCTTTTGAAATATGGTTAAAAAGGAAATGTTTTCATGATTTCACATGTATGATTGATATTGCTTTCCTTCTCAGTGAGTAGAGGGATTGATAGAATTTAGAATTCAAAAAAGAAAAGACTGTTCAAAATAAATATATTTGTTTTCAAAAAAGGAGTTCTGGTTCTGTAACTAAAACTGTAAAATAGAGTAAACCAAAGGAATATATTCCAAATCGGATATCTCCAAAAATACAAAAATATAGCACCTTTAAGACAAGAATAGAAATGAAAAAACTCCTGGATTTTCCATGAGAACTCCAAGAATATGCAGAAGAAAGGTAATAAGAGATAAAATATAAGATTAAAGTACTAGATGAAAAAAGTAGAAGGAGAATAAACAGCTTTGAATTAATTGCTTGACTACATCTAAGGAATGAACCTACTGACAACTTCATTAGACCATAAAGGAATCAGTAATTCCACATGATAAAGCAAAAATATTAAAAGCAGGGTGTCTAAGTTACTGGAATGACAGATCCAAAAATCTAGAACTCTCACACTAAAGACAAAAAAATATAAATATGCAAAAATGAAAAGTGAAACTTAGGAATCACTATCAGGAGCATAGAATCTTAGACATTCCTATTAAAAATGAGAGCACTGGGGTGGCTAGGTGGTTAGAGGGCAATGGTTAGAGCACTAGCCCTGGAGACAGGAGTACAACAGGAGTACATTGAGTTAAAATCTGGCCTCAGATACTTAATAATTACTTAGCTGTGTGGCCTTGGACAAGTCACTTAACCCCATTTGCCTTCCAAAAACTAAAAACAAAATGAGAGCACTTAGAATACAATATTCCCCAAAGTCTAAGTATATAGGGTTATAACCAGAAATTATTTACTCCTCAAAACTTACTATAACCACATGGAATAGGGGACATGTTTGTGTGTGTGTATCTTCAATGTTTAATGCAATAGAATACTTTCAAGGTGTTTTTGATGAAGACTAAAGAACATATATATATATATATATTGTTTTTGCAAGGCAATGGGGTTATAAGTAACTAGTCCAGTCACCCAGCTAAGTAAGTATTAAGTACCTGAGGTCACATTTGAACTCAGGTTCTCCTGACTCCTGAGCCTGTGCTCTATCCACTGCTCCATCTAGTTGCCCAACTAAAGGACTTTCAAAAGAAACAGAATAGTCAAAAGGAACCTAAAAAAAAATAAAACACCTAAATATGGTTGAGTAATTAGCAAGAACTCTGATGTATTCTAATGTTAGATCTTAATTGTGTTTTTTCATAACTTCATATAAGAATACAGAGAAGTTGATTGGTCCTGTACTTAGGAATTTATGAATGAGGAGAGGCAGAAGGTAAAAGTATTAAACTTGTGTAGAAGGAAGAAGGGGATGGAATTTGCTGTTTCTCATAATCAGAGCGAGTAGCGTAGGCAAATATGCAGCAACGATGGGATAGAGTAGACATAAGATGAACCTCTTTCATTTGACATGGACACAAGCAATTTTGTAAAATATATCAAACAGCATGGAAACAAGTAAATATACTGTGATGGAGACTAGAGATAGGTTAAAAAGGGAATATAATACTGCAATTGGAATAGACTAAAAACAAATTTCCTGATCCTGAAGAAAAAAGTTAATGATAGACCAAAAATAAATCTAGGAACTAATTATCCATTAATTAGGACATGACAAAAGTCACTGTGACATATGCATGTGATAGTAAAGTGTTGCGTTATTGGAAATGAAAAAAGAGGGAGCTATATACCCAAATTATTTATATCAATTTTTGTAATAGCTAAAAATTAAAAACTAATAGGCTTTCATTTTGGAGTATGCTAAACAAATAGACACAATTATTGTGCCATAAGAAATTTTAAAGTAATCTTAGGAGAAACTAGTAAAACTTCTATGACCTGATTAAGAAGAAAATGTGCAAAATTAGGAGAAAAATTAATACAAATAGTATTGCACTGAAAAACAACTCTGAAAGACTAGAACTTTAGTCAATGTAATGGAAAGCCAAGAATTTAGGAAATTAAAGACGAAACGTATTACTTTCTTTTAAATAGATAGGTGACAAACTTGAAATAAAATAATAAACATTTTTGCTATTAACCAATGTAAGAATTTGTTTTGCTTGACTATGCATGCTTTTCAGAAAGTTGTTTTTTTCTTTCCATTTTTTCCACTGTCGGTGTTTTATATGGAGGACAGATTATTAATGCAAATGTATATATATATATATATATATATATATATATATATATATATATATTATAAAAAGAATTGGTGAAGGAGATAATCGGGGAGAATCCCTTAGGAAGTATCAACAGTTGTAGACTAAAGTGAGCAGAACTAGGAGGATAATTCATTCAAGAACAAAGACTTTAAGAAGCCCAGTCAATGCAACAATCAGTGATGCTTTTCTATGGGATCTATGATGAAGCATGCTACACACTCCTACTGACAGAAGTAATGAAGTTATACAGAAAGAGATATACAGTTTTTGGACATGCCATTTTGTGAATTTGTCTTGTTGGCTATGATTTGAGAAGTACATTTCCCTCCTGTAAGAAGGGAGGAGATTTGGAGGAGAAGATACTTGGTTGACTTAAAAAAAGGGGGGCTACTGAAAATTATTTACAGGGATATAAGAGAACAGAAAGAACTTCAGAAAGAAGCACAGAGAAGACCAAGTTCAAAAACAATGTGTGGAATTCATATTAAAAAGTAACAAGCAATGCAAAATTATTAATGATTTCAAATTTTCTGTTGTATATATGGAAATATTCTTTTGTTGCATTTATGTTCAATTTTTTAAAAGACATGACAGTGAGAAAAATGAGGGAGTATGATGGTTTCTGAGATCCCTTTTCAGTATCAAAGATTCTTTCCATATTTACATACTTAAATGTACATGACAAAATATTATATAAATACATATGTATATATGTATACACATATATATTTCCACACACACACACACACACATATATATATATTTGAGATTTCATTTGAGTCCACACTCCTTTGAAATAACTACTATGGATGGTATCATCATTGTAGAGATGAAGAAAATATTCAATGAATTCTAATTGGTTAAATTTGATTTTGATCTGTTGACTGGACACAGAAAAAGGGTTCAGAAATATTTCCACTGGTTCTAGAAAGAGAGTAAGGATTTATGTAATTTTTTAAATAACCAGCACCAACAAAAAAAATAAATTCTACTACCATGAAAGGGAACTCACTGTATATCAATTATTTTATGATTCTGTTTTTATTGAAGGCACACTTCAAGTAAAGAGTAATTTTCTCTATAAACACCAGATCCTCTAGTATTTTCAAATTATTTGTGTCTATTTTTATATTCTTGCAATATATGAATAAACCAGGAGTGCTGAATAAATGGAATCAAAAGCTTTGTGGTAATTAACACAGATCATATAAATGTCAAAAGGTGATTTCTTTTTCTCTTATTCATTTTAAAATATCTTTCAGTCTGGTTTCCATTTTCATTATTTGAGAAATTGTTCATCTAAAGTTACAAATAATGTCTTAATTGCCAAATTTTTTTCAGTCCTCATCTTAAAATTCTCTGCATCCTTTTGCCACTCTCACTCTTTCCTCCAGTATACACTCTTCTCTCTATGTCTCTATGTTTTTATGATACTGCTCTCCCCTAATTCTTTCTCCTCACTACTGGCTCAATATCCATATTATTACCACTATTCATGGTTGTTCCCCAATATTTGCTCTGGGATTTCTTTTTCATTTTATGTCACCTAGCTTGGTGATCTCATCAGTGTCCAAGGGTTCAAATGTTATCACTATGCATATAATCTCTAAAACTTCAATTTTACACAAAAATTTCCTTTGAATTTCTTCAATAGATATCCTATGTGTATCTCAAACTCACTTATCAAAACCAGCACTCAAGATCTTTCTCCCAAAACTTGTTTCTCCCTTACTTTACTATTATTATAATAACGTAAAGTATCATCTTCCCAATAAATCAGGATTACAAGTTCAACATCATATTTCAAATACTTTGTCAAGTCCTGTCATTTTTACTTATGTGAGTTACAGCTACCTACCTACCTACCTATCTATCCTTCTATCTATCCATCTATCTATAGTTTACAATCTCTTCATAAGTGAAGAAACAGACTATTTTTGATGAGCTCCCTCTTCTCTTATTCTAATATCACAATATCTAGATCTAATCTGTCACTATTTCCTCTTTCACCCCTGAATAACATAACAAGGCAGTTCTTTTTCTTGCTAAAGCTGTATATGAACAGATGATCACCTTCTATCCTGTAGATTTCTCCCTATATCATTCCCACTCTCATTTATCTTCAATCTCTCCATGTTTACCTATTTCCCTATTGTCTTCAGACATGCTAATATCTCCCTCATTCCCCGCAAAATACTCAACTTGATCCATTCATCCACCTTAGCTATTAGCCACCATCTCTCCTCCCTTAAACACCTTGAGAAAGTCATGTACAATAGTTGCCTATATCTTGTATGTCTCCAGACCTCATCATTCAAGGGAAATTGTTTTCTCCAGTTACTAACAATCTTTTAGGTCCCAAATATTATAACTTTTTCTCAATATTCAGAAATAATTATAATAACATTTATATAGCATTTTAAATTTTGCAGCTTTACAAATATCATTTAATTTTATGTCTTTAGCCTTCTGTTACTTTAAACTTTTTATTACATATTCTTTGCCATTTAATTTTACTGCTTTCTCTTGGTTCCCCTTTCAATCTGAAAGTGATTTTCAGTATCCTTTGTTGGATCTTCATTAATGTCATGTTTGCTAAATATAGGAGTCCAATAGGAGTCTGTACTAGGCTTTTTTCTCTTCACTCCCTATTTTATTTTATTTGATGATCTCATCAATTCCCATGGTTTTTAATTATCTTTCCAGTGCTGATAATTTTAAATCTACTTAGCCAGCCCTAATGTCTCTGTTGACTTCCCGTTTACATCTCCAACTGGCTACTCACACCCATTATTCCATAAACTTCTTAAGGTCAGGATGTTTTTTCCTTCCTTCCTTTCTTTCTCTATCCCTTTCTTTTGAAAACTTTAAAAATGAAGTTGTGGTGGTTTAGTTTGATTTATTTTAAATGACTCATTTTTTTAGGGTAGCATCTAAAGCACCATAGTTTGAGGTAAATTGGATATAGGCCTTCTCTCCATCAGGCTGAATCAATGTATTGACCCTGTAAATATGAATGTCATAAAATTTCTTTACTAATTACTTGATTTGATGATTTGATACTAGTTGACCTTGATAATAGCTTACATATTCTCCATTGTCCTTAATCTTTGATCTAGTGATACTGGCTTTCTTGTTATTTCTTGAACAAGACAATCCCCAAACTTTTTTCTGCCTGTTCTCTATACCTGTAATACTCTCCTTCCTCACCTCTACCTCCTGGGTTCCTTGTCTTTTTTCAAATTCCAGCTAAAATCCCATCTTCTTCAGGAAGTCTTTCCCAATCCCCCTCAATTCTAATTCCTTATCTCTATCTAGTAGATCCAATATATCTTGTTTGTTCTTAGTTTTTTCTTTTTTTTTTTTCATGCTGTCTCTTCAATTACACTGAGCTCCTGGAGAACATAGACTGTGTTTTGTCTTTCTTTGTATCCCAAGCACTTAGCACAGTGCCCAACATATAATAGGCACTTAATAAATGCTTTTGAGCTTTCTGACTGACAACAACCCTGGGAAATAAGTGCTATTATTATTCCACATTTTATAAATCAGGAAATTGAAACAGATTGAGGTTAAGTGATTTGCCTTTTGTCACGCAACTGGAATATGACTGAGCCAGGATTTAAACTCAGTTCTTCCTGACTTCTAGCCCAGTACTCTGTCCTTTGCACCACCCAAAAACAATCGATGTCACTTCACCATAACCCTGGAAAATAAGTTCTAGCTTTGTCCATATTTTACAAATGAAATAACTTGATCCCCCGAGATGTTACATGACTTGCCCAAGATAATACAGCTAGATCATATAAAAGACAGAATTTAGATCTATGTCTTCCTGATTCCATTCCAGTCCTCTATTCATCTTCAATGGCATTATTTTTTAATTGGTCCAGCACTTTTTCAGGTGCTGTGAGAAATACAAAAGCCTAAAACAATATCAACCTGTAGTCTTCTAATCTGATTGAAGGCTCATACAAATGCATCTTATACGGCTGTCCAACCTTACTTTTAAAAGTTTTCATTAAAACAATAGACAATATATTTTGATTTGTCATTTTAGTGAGAGCTAAAATGTGGTAGCTCAGCTTCATTTATTGAAACATTTAGTAAACCCAATGTGGGCAAGTGGGGTAAAGGACAATGATAACCTCAACACGTGTTTTTCCTATCAACACATATTCAGCTATTTAATGGTTATCTATTTATTTAATAATTAAAAAATTGATGAAAAATAAACTATGGTAATCAATAGCTTCTCTTCTGTATTCAATTCCAGAAGTCAAGAGGCTGTCATTTTCCAGGGAATTAGCACACGATGAAGCTAATGCATGATGAGCTTCCAAGTCTTCCAGGATGGTAGAGAAATTGAAATGTTCTTTGAGAGACTGTGTATTTGCCAGACTTTTTCCAATATGTTAATGCCAACTTCCTAAAGTTAGTATAGCAACATAGACCTGCCAGGCAGGCAGTCAGGTGGGTGATCAGAAAGAAAATGCCATACTGCATACATATATTAACCCTTGGAAGCTGTGAGGGTCTATTGTGCATACATCTATATTCTGGCACTGCTTAAGGAAGCTAATTTCCCATGTGATGCATTATAATAGTTTCTTTGGAATATAAATATTATTTTGGCACATTATACTTGATTGAGGTATAATATCTAAGCTTCATTTCTTGGGAAAATTAATACCCCTTAAAATTCCCTATTCCTTTCTATTATTTGTAACTATACATCAACCATATTCTGAATGAACCAGTTCTCAGCATTTTTTTCTATTGCCTTGAATCAAAAAATGGAGTCTGAAATGGGCATCTCTGCCATTAGCTTCTATCTTACTTAAAATTTCTTTTAAAAAATTAACCATAGCTCCTTTTGATTTAAATGATACTTTTCCTCCTACTCACTGCAATGTCATTATTAGATCCACCCACCCCCTGCACAGAGGGTTAAGAAATGAAAACAATAAGTACCCTTTAAACTATGTTGGTATTATGAGGGCACATCTATAAATAACGATTTTATTCCTCAAACACGAGAAACCCTTGAAAGTTTACACTAATTACCTGTAGTTTTGTTAATGTTTTAAGCTGCCCTTCATCTCTCCCATCCAGACACACCACTCAGTTCCTTCAACAGATATAGTCAACAGCTTCTGTTCACACCTGACATCAATTTCCTTTGATGTTCACAGTCTAAATGAGAATGCTACAGCAAGCTGTATTTGTGAAGTATACAGGATGCCTTTAAAATGATGGCAGGTATTTTCCTCATTAAAGCAGCCATAACAGATAGTTAGATATGATGCTGTCCCTCACCTTCCTACTAATTAATGACTATGATTGCAACCCAAATAAGATCAGGCAATTAAATGTGATAACATTTCAGAAGCGAGGAAAATATACAACAATCTTGGAATAGCTTCCTGCCGATAAATAAAGTTGATCTTAGGAAAATTACCATATAAATGTACTATTCTATCAAAAAATCACACAAACTAAAGAATGTAATAATTTTACTTTTAATTGAAACATGAGCTACACATCCCATTAAATTAAAATGTTATGAGCTAGTGCATAGGCAGAAACTGTAAACAAGTTCCAACTCAGTCTGTGCCAGGTTGTTATAGTTAAAGCTGAGGCTCCTCTGAGCATGTCTTAAAAGGGGCTTTGGGGAATATGTAATATTTGCCTCAGAAGAAAACAACAACAACAACAACAAATTTGCATTTTTTTCCTAGGAGATGCAAGATTGGATCCAAATCGTTGTCAGCTGAGAAGTACAAAAGCAGTTATTGACCTTTTAATGAATGAATGAATTATTCTCTCTCTCTCTCTCTCTCTCTCTCTCTCTCTCTCTCTCTCTGTGTCTCTCTTAATATACATATATGTACATATACATATACATACATATATATATATATATATATATATGTATATATATATATATATGTATGTATTTAGGGAAAAAAAACTTGGCTTTATATATTGGGGAAAATCTCAAAGAATAGCTAAACCAGACAATAAATCACATAAATGAATGAGCAACACACAAACTGTGAATTTTTCCCAATTCCTTTGTATTTCCAGTGCTCCAGTGATTAACAAATGTGTGTTCAGTCATCAACAAGTATTTATTGAGCCTTTACTATGTGCCAGATGTATAAAAATTGAAGATATAAAGAAAGGAAAAGAAAGAGTTCCTTGCCCCTGAAGAGCTCACAATTAAATGGGGGGAATTCAAGAAAGTAACTATATACACCAATAAGCTATATACATACACACACACACACACACACACACACACACACACACACATATAGGATAAACCGGAAATGATTTCAGAAGAAAGGCATTAAGATTAACGAAAATATATGTGGGGGGGTGCATGTGTGTGTATGTGTATGATTTTAATATGGTAAAGTACTATGCCTACATATGTGGAGTATGTGTATGGGGGAGGGGTGTATGCACACAATCTTATTTGATATTCACACCAACCTTGGAAGCTAGGTGTTTTAAATATTTCCATCTTATAGATAAGGAACCTGAGTCTAAGGAAAGTTCAGTAACTTATCCATGATCATATTATAGTTTTTGAAGCGGGTTTCAAATCCAGGTCATCTTGACTCCAAGTCCAGAGTTCTACTATGCTATATTTCTTCTAAAACTAATACAGCTAAATAAATATTTTTTTCTTGCCTTGCATTTCTTAGCAACATTTTGACTAAATTTAGGAAGGGAGAGTGCTTAGGGATTGATTACTATTGCTTGTTACCTTTTAATCCTAAGAAAAATCAACACAAAATGGAGAAAATCATTCAGATTTCATTCTCTAATATTTTATGAGCATAGAAAGAGGATTCTATATGCCATAATTATAATTCTTCATTTCATTTCCCCTGTCAATTTTAAGCTAATATGAAATAATATTGATCCTGTGTATTAGACAGACTATGGGCTATATTATCCCCATCCAGAGGAAGAAAAACAAAACAAAACAAAACATACAAAAAACACCACTTCAGAATCTGATGAACACTTTATAAAAATTATTTCTTATGTATCTTTCTCTTAATCCTAATTCCTCATACCAAAAAATTACTAATTTGTAAACATGTTTATCTATGTATCTATGTATCTATGCATGTATCTATCTATGTATGTATGTATCTATCTATCTTACTGTTTGCCACTGGGGAAGGGGTTGGGAAGGGAGGGTGGAAGGAAAGTTTGTAACTTAAAATTACACATGTGCATATGGATGAAAATAAATAAATAAATGTAAAATTAAATTAAATTAAAAAAAGGAATATCATTGATCCTGGCATTTGGGGAAAGAGTAGCTTTATTTGGCAGTCTGACTGCATTAGTTATTTGACATGTTCTTAAAGATAATTATCTATGTTATCCACTAGAAATAATTTTTATGTAAGCAATAACTGATATGTAAGTAAATATTAATTATACAGATATATACACAGCATGGAATAAAAAGAAATGTATGTGTGTTACATATATGCATTGGTAGGGGAGAGGGACACTAATCATAAAATGTTCTATAAAGAAATAGATTCCACCATCCCAATCTCTCTTTTATTATTATTTGTTTTCAGTACCCCAATCTCAAACTCCAAATATATGAATGGAATTGCCCTTTAGTTCTAATAAAGAATGGAAATCTAGCCTGAGCTTCTGCATTTTAGGTTTCAAGGGTAGTTTGGGACTGAATTGTTAGACCAGTAAAAGAGATAGAAGGCAAGTAGATGAGAAAGGAGATGTCCTATTCAAACTCACATTCCCAAATACAAATAATCTGGGGAACCCTTATACATGACATTTGATGACTCCTTGTCCCAGTCCTTTTTTTGCTCCAGGCAATTAGATACAAATTAGGAAATTTTCAATTAAAAACAAAAATATGCTCCAACTTGCTCCACAGTATTGCTACAAGATCCCTTGCTGTGGACCTTATAAAGAAAAGCTCATTTTTGAGATGACAATTGAATAGATAGTTTTAAACAATCGTTTTTGAAAGGGATGGATGTCACATCCTGCATTCAGGTTAAACACACAAATTGTGCAACTATGCATTGAGGGACATGATGTAAATGTGGTATAATAAAACAAGTGGAACTATCAGTTGACCTCAAATAGTTTGATACATCTAGAAAAGAAAAGGAAACTAGCTAGCACAATGGATGGAGTGTGGGGTCTAGAGTTCCAAAGTCTCATCTTCCTGAAATCACTTACTAGCAAGTCACTTAACCCTGTTTGCCTAAATTTCTTCCTCTATAAAATGAGCTGGATCAGAAAATGTCAAACCATTCCAGTATTTTTGCCAAGAAAACTCTGAAGTGGGACATGAAGATTTAGATTGAACTAAAAAACAAAACTAAACTAAACAACAACAAAAGCAAAGAAGTCAATGAAAACTTCAGATATATTAACAGAATTAAAGAGTTCATGTCTAAGTCATATTGTATTCTGTACTAGACTACATCTACCTTTTGTGCACATCTGGAGGTTATACTTGAACAAAATTGATCTAAAGTCAATATTACCTTCGAATCCCTCTAGCTAAAGTCCCTTTCAACTCAATTCCATAATTCTCTTTGTTGCCAGTTATAAATCAAAAATAAACATCTGATTATTTCAACCTCACTGCACCCCCTCCTACCACCTCAGATATGCAATAAATTCTAGTGACTCCTTATTAACTTTAGGATCAAACATAAAATCCTTTTTTTAGCATTTAAGGGCAGTTACACCCTGCCACCTCATTATCTTTGAAGTCATCTTGTACTATACTAGCCTATTTGTTGTTACTCATATAACACTCCATCTGATAACACTTTTGTATTGACTAGCTGTCATACCTAGAATGATTTCTTTCTTAATCTTCAACTCCTTGCTTCCTTGGATCCTTAAAAACTCGGTTCAAAGTCCACCTTTTTCATGAAGTTTTCCTTGGACCATACCTCCCTACATCTCACTCACATCTATTCCATTCCTTCTAAATTTATCTTTCATTGATATTTTATTTTTCCAAATACATGTTATGAAAGTTTTTCAACATCCATCGATATGCATATGTGTATTTTTTGAGTTACAAAATTTCCTTCCACACTCCCTTCCCACGCCCCCTCCCCTCGGCAGTCAAGTTAACATTGTATATACATATTTTTGATAAATATATTTACAGTTTAATCATGTTTGGTATGATGAATTAGGATTAAGGGAAAGACACATAAAAGAGATAATGTTTTTCATCTTTTTGCAAGGCAGTTAAATGACTTGCCCAAGGTCACACAGTTAGGTATTTATTAAGTGAGTGTCTGAGGTGGGATTTGAACTTAGGTTCTCCTGACTCCAAGGCCAGTGCTCTATCCACTGTGCCACCTAGCTGCCTTAAAAGAGATAGTGTTTATAAAGTGTTCATCAGATTCTGAAGGTATTTTGGTTTTCTTCCTCTCGATAAGGGATAGCATTGTTCATAGCCGTTCTCCTACGGTTGTCCTAGCTCTCTGAACTGCTGAAGGGAGCTACTTCCATCAAGGCTGATCTTCTCACATTGTTTTTGTAAATGTGTACATAGTTCTCTTGTCTTTGCTTTCTTCACTCAGCATCAAATTCTCCATTTATGGTTTCTTATAGAACAATAATATTCCATAGTATTCATGTATCAAAACTTGTTTAGCCATTTCCCCAGTTGATGGGCATCCCCTTGATTTCCAGTGCTTTGCCACTACAAAAAGAGCTGCCATGAATATTTTGGAACATGTGGAACTTTTCCCATTTTTTTATGATTTCTTCTGAATATATAGGCCTAGAATTGGAATTGATAGGTCAAAGGGAATGGGCAGTTTTATTGTTCATTGGGCATAATTCCATATTATTCTCCATAAAGGTTGGATCCACTCACAACTCCGCCAGCAATACATGAATGTCTCAATCCTCCCACAACCTCTCCAACATTGATCATTTTGCCTTTTTGTCATTTTAGCCAATCTGACAGGTATGAGGTGATGCCTCATACTCATTTTAATTTGCATTTCTCTAATCAATACTGATTTGAATACATTGTTTATATTTTCTATGCATGTAGTTAAGTAAATATTGAGTTCTCTATTAGAATATGACTTCCTTAAGAGTAAAGATCCTTTTTTATCTTCCTTGATGTCTGCAACACTTAGCACAGTGTCTAGCATACTAAATACTTAATAAATGCTTTTTGATATGATTGATTTATTATTGCGAGATGTCCAAAGGAGATTGATTAGGATGAGTTTGAAAGCTAAATCATGAATGAACCAGCAGCATTTAAATTGCCTTTCCATTTTAAATTCTGATAGTTTCCTCAAATTATGTTCATATAGTTTGGCTTTCAAGCTAAGATTTAGCTTGAGACAAAATAGTTGTCTTTAAATACACAGAAGTTTGTCATTTGACAGAACAATTAGCCTTAGTTTTTATTGGTTCAAAAGGCAAAGGCAATCCCAAGTAGCAGACATTACAATTCCCCAATTTGAAGAAGAAACTTTGTACTAAGAGAGTTGTCCAATAGACTACATATGTATTTTGACACTGCTCTCCCTGTGTCTGGAGGTATGAAAACAGAGCCTGGAAAGTGCCACTGATGCTATTTAAACAATTCTGTATATATTAGATGGTCTCTATGATCTTTGCTAGCTCTTAGTTTGAATCCATTATTCCCCCATACTAAAATTTTGTTTTGGTATTTAATTCTTGCTGAAGGGGTTAAATATATTTATGCTGTTGTAAAAAACTTTCTAGACCTTTTTGCTAGTGGCTTCCTTGGCCCGTAAAAATATTCAGGCAATGTGTCTCCTCAATTCATTATTTTTATACTATGACCTATAACTTAATTCTGTCCCCATCCATCTAATTTTCAATCATTGTTCTTCAAAAAATTAATATTCTTGATAATATAGATACTAGGGTTATATTATGCTAGTCATCACACACACACACACACACACACACACACACACACACACACAGAGTCACGCACATGTGCACACAAAATAGTCAGGAACTCTACTTTTTGAAGAGGATTTAGAGAAGCCAAGGCATAGAAAAGGTGGTGACTTAGCCAAGCTCACAATTTGGTAAGCAGCAGAATTAGGATTCTAGACAAGGTTCTGTCACTCCATGCTCATGTGTTTTTTTTTAATCATACCATGATATCTTTCTGGGTAGCATAATTTCATAACAGATAATATTAATGCTGTATCATGTAATTGTTAATACACCACCATGAAGCAATGATAAAACGCTGTTTTCTTTATTTCATTTTTTTAGGATAATGCACATAAAAAGCTTTCCAGATTTTCCTTTTTATTTTTCATATTGGTTTTTGGTATTTTTCCTCTTAAATGATTATTTTTTCTATTGCTTAAGCATTATACTTAACAAATTACCAAGCATATACAATAATAATTGCAAATCTATATAAAGTCGTCTGGTAAAAAGTCATAACTGTTAAAAAAAAGTTCTATAAAATGTAGTGAGAATATTTAGCTTAGTAAAAAGAAAAAAAGCTTACAGAGATCATGAGCAATACCAGAAGGATCTAATCAAAGTGGGAGACTAGACAACATAATGGCAGATGGAATTTAATGTAGATAAGAAAAAGGTAATGCATTTGGGTAGAAATCATTTAAACTTTTCATATACATTGGTAAACTCAGAATTAACTCAAGTTTTCAGGAAAAACTAAGGAGTAATTATGGATGGAAGTATTCATTGAAGACATCTGCTCGATCTTTAGCAGCAGTTAAAGCTAATAGACTGATGGTTATATTAATAAGGGAAAGGAAAATGGTATGGAAAATATTATGACATTATGCTATATCAACCAATGCTGTAATTTAACTTTGAAATTGCATTGGGTTTAGGATACCTAGCATTTTAAAAGAGCATACTTTCTTTTTTTTTTTTTAAAAAAAAGCAAAAATAATGAATATTGATTGAAAACAGCAAGTAAAGCAGGTAGATTGTTTCCTAGGCAAACTAGAGTCAATTTCGAATCGTTAAAGACATTACAAATTTTCACAGAGATCATTATTAGAAGTTAATTTATAAGGGCAGCTAGGTGGTACAATGGATAGAGTACCAGCCCTGGGGTCAGGGGAACCTGAGTTCAAATCCAACCTCAGACACTAAATAATTGCCTAATTGTGTGACCTTGGGCAATTCACTTAACCTCATTTCCATAAATAAAAAGTGACTAAAAGTTAATTTATAAAAATCTTTTGTTTTTTCAGATGATATTATCATCATTTTAATAACTCTATCCTAATTCCTTAGTTGTAGAATTCACTTCACAGAAACACAAAATTTCAGCAGTAGGAGGGATCTCAGTAGTCATCTGCTCAAACTTTGCCTGTAAAGAACCCTATAAATGACATAGTAAAGAAATGGTCGCATTTGATCCTAGTACCTTTTCTGTATTGATTAACTCCAATATGTTTTGTACAATCCATGTTATTTTTCATGTTGTCTCTACAATTAGAACAAGTATTAACTTTTTCTTTGCATACCCAGTATTTAGCACAGTACCTGGCAGGTGCTTAATAAATTTTTAGTTATTCAGTCAGTCAGTCCTCAGAAAGAGGAACTTCCTATTATAAGTTTATGTATTTCTCTATTTGGAAATAAAGAACCATTTAAGAGAAATTTCTCACTTAATAAAGCAAACTATCAATATCATTATTAAGATATGCATTGAGTATGTCACATCCTAAATAGAAACATTTGAATGCTATTCCCATTATAATTTTACTCTTGATTTTTTCTTCAAAACTTATTTATAAGAGAAAGTCTTTTTAAAAAAAAATTATGAAAATATCCATTCCCACTCTGATGCTTGTGAAAAAAATGTTTTAAAAAAGATAGAAGGGAGGAAAAAAGTTTGGCAAAAACAACCAACAGAAATTATATCTGATAGTGGATGTAATGGATCTACCAAGATATTAATTCCATACCCATAATTCCCTATCTCTTTCATGAAAATAGGGAATTGTATTTTCTCACTCTTCTATGGGATCAAGATTAGTCATTTTATTTTCACATTTTCACATTTCACATTCACATTTTCTTTTCAATTTCATCAAATTATTGTTCTTTCTATTTACATTATGCAAAGTATTATATATAATATTTTATAATCCATAATATCAATATAATATAATATTTAATTGATATCTTTTCTTGGTGCCATTTCATAGTTATTCCTTCTCCTTTGAATTCTCCATATTCATCACATTAAGCTCAATGTATTAGACTGAATGTATTAATTATTCAATAAAGAGCTATCAATTACTGAATATTATGATTTGCTGGGAAAACAAAGATAGAAACCCAATTGTCTCTGTCTTCAAGAACCTTACATTTTAAGAGGGAAAACAAAATAAGAGGATACAAAATCTATAAGAAGTCACAGGTAGCATAAGACATTGCTGATATTCTTAAAAAGGAGGTGTATGCTTGAACTGAGCTATGGAGGAAGTTAAGAATTTATGTGACTTGTTTTATTTATCCACATTTTAAGATCTTTAAAGCAGTACTTTCTCTCTCTCTGTCTCTGTCTCTCTGTCTCTGTCTCTCTTTCTCTCTGTCTCTGTCTCTGTCTCTGTCTCTGTCTCTCTCTCTCTCTCTCTCTCTCTCTCTCCCTGTATGTGTGTGTCTCTCTCTGTCTCTGACTGCCTCTGTCTCTCTCTCTCTCTCTCTCTCTCTCTCTCCCTTTTTTTGTAGATTATCCTATCAAAATTAACTTGTGTCCAAACCTTCAGCCTAAGTATATTCCCTCTAGTATAGTTATTCTCGGGTGTTATGAGATGTAGGGATATAACCAGTTTAATCTTATTGAACAGCAGTCTTTTTCTTTTCTTCTCTTTACCTTTATATGTAAATCTTGAATCTCCTATTTGAAGATCATATTTTCTACTCATTTCTGTTTTTTTTTTATCGGGAAAGTTTGAAACATACCTATTATGTTAAATGTCCATCTTTTCCCCTGAAAGAATACACCAATTTTGCTGATAGTTTATTCTTGATTATAATCCAAGCTCTTTTGCCATCTGGAGTATCATATTACAGACCCTTCCATTCGTTAATATTGATGCTGACAGGTCCTGCTATTCCTGACTATTGCTTCTTGGTATTTGGATTGCTTCTTTCTGACAACTACAGGATTTGTTACTTGATGTGATAATTCTGAAATTTGGCTACAATATTCCTTGGTGTTTTCATTTTAGGATTACTTTCAGGAGGAGATTGATGGATTTTTCCAAAGAATAATTTGCCCTCTGGTTCTAGGATATCAGGGCAGTTTTCCTTGATGATTTCTTTAAATATATCCAGATTCTAGTGGCAGCTAGATGGCACAGTGGATAGAGCACTGACTCAAGAGGACCTGAGTTCAAATATGACCTCAGATACTTAATAAATATCTAGCTGTGTGGCCTTGGGCGAGTCACTTAACCCCATTGTTTGAAAAAAAACTTAAAGATATTCAGGTTCTTTTTTTTTGATCATGACTTTAAGGTATTATTCTCCTGGAGCTATTTTCCAGGTCAGTTGTTTTTCCAATGAGATATTTTCTATATTTTCTATTTTATTCATTTTTTATTTTGCTAAACTTATTCTCAATGTCTCAAGGAATCATTATCATCCATTTACCCCAACATATTCTTTAAGGAATGATTTTCTTTGTTTTTTTAACCTCTCCTTTTCCATTTGATTTGTTTTATTTTTCATTTGCCAACTGTATTTTTACATTTCCTTTCTTCTGTATATTTTTGTGCTTCTTTTGGAAATGTTGAATTTCTCTTGAATTCTTTTTTTTTCAATTTTTTCTACTTGATTTTTAGTCATTTTTGATTTTTGAGCTCTTTCAAGAAGTTTTTTTTTTTTGAGTTGGAGAACAATTCATTTCTTCCTGTGTAACTTCACATGTAGAATTTTTTCTGCCATCTTCTTTTGAGAATACTTTGCCCATCCTTATCTCCAAGGTACTTTCTAAAGACCCTGCATTTGCCTGAACTGTCCATACATCTTTAGTTGTATTGCTGGTTACTATTGCAAAGTTCTTGTGTTGAGGGAAGGACAGCACACAGACTTTGAATGTTGAGTACCCTAGAGTTCTGTGCACTGGTCTAGGGCCAACCATTCTGGGAACTCCAAGGGATTGTTCATTGTCTTGATCTTCTTAGGTGGCTTACTCACTTGTCCATCCAAGTAGGGAATGCTGGGAAAGCAAAGAGCTTGCTCTTTGGGTTAGATCCTCCAGGTTGGGAATACAAGGAACCTGCCATTGGGACTGAGAAGTCCAGTCCTTTCATGCTAACTGGAGGGGTCAAGGGCACCTGGGCTGGAATTTTCATGGCTGTCCCTGAAGTACCATTGACATGCTAAACCCAGACTCTTAGGAGTCTCCACTGGAGATCACTCCTTTAGCTGAGAACCTCTTGTTGGTCCCTGCATCTTCCAGTCACCCATGTACTGGTTTTCTGTTCCCTGTCCTGGGCACACTCATGCTTTACCAGATACAGACCTTGTTGAAAGATGCTCCACTCTGTTCTTTTGTGGGTTCTGTGACTCCAAAATCAAGGATAAATGTGAGATAATCAATTAGAATTAAGGAAGATGAGTCAAATAACTTATCAAGCATATTATAAAATTATTTTCTAGGTATAGAAAATAGGTAGCCACTGAGATGCCTCCTAATTGAAATTCATATACATCCATACATACGAATCTATGATGTATGTATTTATACACACATATTTATATAAATACATATGCATACGTAAAATACATAACACACATTTATGCATATATGTATGAACCTTAATCAAAGCTTTAATTAAAAGTTTAATATCGCTCAATCAGCAGTTCCTTTTCTTATTCTAGTTGCCCTGATTTTGTTCATGCAAAAGCGTTTCAATTTCAAATAATCAAATTTAGCTATTTTGACTTTTGTTATTTTTTTGAACTTCTGCTTTGACTAAAAATATCCTGGGTTTCTAAGCCGGTGCTTTTTAACTGTTTTTCTTTAAAATATTTTGATAATTATATTTTAATATAATTAATTTACTTTATAATTTTATATGTTTTACTTTTTAAAAATAATTATTCTGAGACATGTTCCATAAACTTTCCCCAATTAACCAAAGATCCATGACATAAAAAGGTTAAGAAACCCATATTAGAAGGAAAGCAGAAATCTGGGAAACAATCTTCACAATTAGAGGTTCTGATAAAGGTCTAATTTCTAAAATATATAGAGAATTGCATCAAATACATAAGATTGTAAGTCATTCCCCAATTGATAAATGGTGAAAGGATTTTAATAAACAGGTAACAAATGAAAAAAATTAGAGCAATATATAATCATAAGAAAAATGCTCCAATTTAGAGAAATTTAGAGATTAGAGAAATGCAAATTAAAACAACTATGAGATATCACCTAAAAACTATTAGATTGACTAAGATGACAAAAAGGGAAAATAATCAATGTTGGATTAGGTGTTGGAGGATTGGGACATTAATGCATTGCTGGTGAAATTGTGAACAGATCTAACCATTCTGGAGAGCAATATGGTATTTTGCCCAATGAGCAATAAAATTGTTCATTCCAATTCTAAGCCTCTATCCAGAAGAAATCATAAAAAATGGGGAAAGTTCCACATGTTCCAAAATGTTCATTGCAGCCCTTTTTGTAGTGGCAAACAATTGGAAATTGAAATAATGCCCATCAACTGGGGAATGGTTAAACAAGTTAAGATTCATGAATATTATGGAATTCTATTTTTGTATAAGAAATCATAAATGGTCAGATTCTAGAGAAGCATGGAAGTAATTACAGGATCTGATGCTGAATGAAGGGTGCAGAACCAAGAGCATAATATGCACATTAACAACAACATTGAGAGAGACTCAAACTTGATGGATGCAGCTTCTCTCAGCAGTTCAGAAAACTAGGACAAATCTATTAGACCAGCTAGGGAAAGTTCTATTCCCCATCCAGAGAAAGAAAAAGAAAACAAGAAAACAAAAAATCCTTCAGAATCTGAGGCCACTGCATTCATTCTTTTAAAAAAATATCTCTTATGCATTTCTTTCCCTTAAACTTAATTCCTCATACTGAAAATGAGTAACTTGCAAACAGGCTTGATGCAAATGTGTAAATAAAATATTAACATGACTGTTCACTGCTGAAGGGAGGGGGGTGGGAAGGGAGGGTGGAAGGAAACTTTGTAACTTAGATAATTACATAGGCAATATACATGAAGGTTAAAAAAATTTCATTGCATGTATTTGGAAAAGTAGAACATCAACTAAAAAGGGATTAAGAACCTTTGCTTTAATCATAGTTGTAAAAGTATATGATTCAACTTTTACTTATGTTGTGATATTTGTTATGAAGATTGTATATCTTTGTGTTTATCAGAATAAATGATGAAATATATGGTTTAAATTTAATTTCAAGTTTTCCCACCAGTTCATATCAAATAAAGAACTATTCTCACTAAGATTTCTAATGAACAGTTCTTTAGAATAAATGTATAGAATAAATAACTAAAAAGCAAGAACAAGTTGTATATAAGTTGTATACATTTTAATGACCCCCATTTTCTCCTCTTATTTAAATGATATAGAAGATAGTCCAGAAATAAACTTTATATCTATTATTCTAGGATCATTCTAGAAATGTTGAGGCATATCATGACCTACTGGTCATGATTTTTAAACCTACTTTAAAAGCCTGTTTATTAAAGTTTACCTCAATTGGAGAGACTACCACACTAAAGAAATTCCCTGTCACTCAGTTTTTGAAGTTTAACATCAAATAATTTTTCAATTGGAAAGATGATTTCTGGGTTAATTCTAAATCTCACATTTTATAATTGAAAAATGAAGATATGCATAATTTAACACTAATGACTTACTAACTTGAATTCAACATCTATATCTTTTGGCTTTCATCGCAAGTACATTTTCACTATAACAAACTTCCTCCCTGGACAGTGGAGAGTCCTATTTCTTAGGCCTTCATTAAACACATGGTTACCATTTGCTTCTTATTTGAATCCCTTAGATATCTATGATCTCATCAGGGTGAATACTTCTCCCACCTGCGAAGATTGAAATATCCTGTAATTTAGGAGATGATTTTAAAAGTTGCAGTAGCTGAAAAATGCATTTTTCATCTGCCAGTGTAGTGATAAGCTCTACTTAGGCTGGTCTACACATGAGAGATGTATAATCTGATATTGCAAAGATACCCAGCCTTTTTCCCAGTTGGTGTGATTTGTTCAGAGAACCCAGTGTCACTTGAATGTCACATTGAGGCATTAGAGTAGTACTTTAGTTTACACTCTTTAGTCTAATCAATATTGTCATCCTATCTCAAATAAAATATAAAGTATCCCCAAAATCTTAGTATAATTTTAACCAATTTAAAGTTTAGGTATGGTGTCCCAAAAACTTTGGAGTACTTTTGATTCTTAAAATATAATCAGAGACTTCTGGGGTGGAGCCAAGATGGCGTGTGAAGTTGCATGCTCTTGGAACCTTTCCCACATGATAATTAAAGTCTCTGCACAGACATTAAAGCTACAGATCCCACCAAAAAAAAAAAAGACATAATCAAAACAAGTTTTCATTGGTAGACATTGTGGAGGATCTTCAGTGAATGTTTTTCTCTTGGGGAGGAAAAGGGAAGTAAAGTACAGTTATGCAGGAGAACAGAAAATTGAGCGGGAGGCTTCTAGACACAGCGCAATACAAGTTAGCAGTGAGGATCCCAACCCCAAAGTCTGTACTCTGGGTTGATACAAAGCACTGCATAGGTAGAACTTGGACATAGAGGAGGAAACAAACCTTTCCAAAGGCAATGTCTAGACTGCATAGGCAGGGATCAGACAATCCAGGGATCAGACCCTAGCCCTAGCATAAAAAGTTTGGGTCTATACTCCCTATACCCCAGGAATTCAAACAATCAAAATGAGGACAAAAGCTAAGGGTGCTCACCATAGGGAGCTAATATGCAGATAAAGATAATGATTCCATCTCAGAAGAAGAAAGCAGTGAAAAATTACCTATAGGGGAAGTCTCAAAGAAAGATTCCTTTGAATTGAACTCAAATGCAAAAGCTCATTGAAGAGCTTATAAAAAAGAATTTAAAAAGCAAAGAAGAGAGGAAGAGGAAAAAATGAGGAAAATAAATGAGTGTCATGCAGGAAAATTATGAAAAATTGACCAAAGAAGTCAATTTCTTTAAATGTAAAAATAACCAAATTGAAAAATAATGTAACTCTTCAAAAAACAAAACTGACCAATTTGAAAAGGAATACAACTCAGCAAAAAGTAAAATTAGCCAACTAGAAAAGGAAATATAAAAGCTGATTGAAGAAAATGAAACAGTAATAGAATTGGATAAATAGAAACCAATGAATCTATAAGGCTACAAGATTCCATCAAACATAGAAAAAAGACTGAAAAAAATTGAAGAAAATGTAAAGTAACTTTTAGGAAAAACAAATGATTTGGAATGATTTGAGGGAAAACTACCCAAATATGCTAGGGCAGGAAGACAAAATAGCCATTGAAAAAATACACCAAACTCCTCCACAAAGAGACCCTCAGGATAAAAACTCCAAGGGCTATCATAACCCAAATCCAGAATTCTAAAATAAAGGAGAAATTGCTGTAATCAGCAAAAAAGAAGCAATTTAAATATAAAGACAACACAATCAGACTTACACAGGACTTATTAGCTTAAGCAGTGAATAACTGGAGGACCTGGAATACCATATTTCAGAGAGAAAAGGACCTTGGATTACAAGCAAGAGTTTACTACCTGCAAAATTTAGCATATTCTGTTAGGGGAAAAGATGGATATTCAAGAAGAAAGAGTTCTGCCAAATTCCTTTAATGACACCAATTTGGTTCTGACACCTAAACCAAGAAGAACCAAAATAGGCAAAGAAAATTGTAGATCAATCTGCCTAATGAACATTGATGCAACCATCTTAAATAAAATTTTATCAAAGAGATTACAGCAAATTATTACTATGATGATACACTTTGAACAGGTAGGATTCATAGCAGGTAGGCAGGGAGGTTTCAATATCAGGAAAATACTCAATGTAATTGAATGTAGCAATACAAAAACCAGTAGAAATCCTATGATTATCTCAATAGATGTTGAAATAGCCTTTGAGAAAATACAACATCCCTTCCAGTATAAAACATTAGAAAGCATAGGAATAGATGAAATTTTCCTTAAAATAAATAAATAGTACCTATGTGAAACATCAATAAATATTATATGTAACGGGGATAAACTGTAAGCATCCCTAATAAGATCAGGGGTGAAAGAAGGATGCCCATTATCACCAATACTATTTGAAATAGTATTAGAAATGCTAGCTTTAGCAATAAGAAAAGGAACAGTAATTGTAGGAATCATAATTGGCCATGAGGAAGCAAAGTTTTCACTCATTGCAGATGATGTGATGGTATTCTTAGAGAACCTGAGAAATTCATCTCTAGAAAAAACTACTTGAAAAAATAACAAATTCAGCAAAGTAGCAGGATATAAAATAAACCCACATTAATCATCAGCTTTATTATATATGAACAACAAAGCTCAAGAGTAAGAGATAGAAAGAGAAATTCCATTTAAAGTAATGCAGACAACTTTAAATACTTGAGAATCTACCTCCCAAGAAAACCTAGAAACTGTATGAACACAACTAAATAGCATTTCTCATGCAAATAAATTCATAACTAAACAATTGGAAAAATGCCAATTGCTCATGGTTAGGTCAAGCTAATATAATAAAAATGACAATATTGCACACATTAATTTACTTATTCAGTGCCCTACTAATCAAACTACCAATTAACTATTTTACTGTGCTAGAAAAAATAGCAACAAATTTCATCCAGAACAACAAGAGGTCAAGATTATCAAGGGAGATGATGGAAAAAAATGTAAAGGAAATTGATCTAGTTCTACCAGATCTAAATCTATACTATAAAGTATGGTACTAGTATTGGTTAAGAAATATTGCTGGGTACTGGTTAAGAAACAGAGTAATTGATGAGTGGACTAGAATAGGTTCAAAAGAAACAGTCATAAATGACTACATTAGCTTCAGGGATAAGAACTCACTATCTTTTTTTGTTTGTTTGTTTGTTTTAGATTTTTTCAAGGCAATGGGGTTAAGTGGCTTACCCAAGGCCACACAGCTAGGTAATTATTAAGTGTCTGAGGCCAGATTTGAACTCAGGTACTCCTGACTCCAGGGCTGGTGTTCTATTCACTGTGCTACCTAGTTGCCCCAAGAACTCACTATTTGACAAAAATTATTGGGAAAACTGGAAAACAGTATGTCAAAATCTAGGCATTAGATTCACGTCTCACATCCTATACCAAAATAACATCAAAATGGGTACAGGATTTAAACATAAAGTATGATCCTATAGACCATTTGACAGACCAGGAAATACTCTATCTGTCAAATCTATGGAAATGGAAGAAGTTTATGACCAAACAAGAAATAGAGTAAAATTGGATGATTTTGATTATATTAAATTAAAAAGCTTTTGTGCTAATAAAACAAATGCTGTCAAGATTAGAAAGAAAACAAAGCTGAAAAACAATTTTCACATGAAGGTCTCTGTTCTAAAATATATATATAGAATTGCATCAAATTTATAAGTTTACAAGTCAAACTCCAATTGATAAATGGTCAAAGGATATGAACAGAGAGCTTTCAAAAGAAGAAATTAAAGATAAATATATATATATATATAA
The DNA here is from genome assembly GCF_037893015.1 of Macrotis lagotis. NCBI lineage: Eukaryota > Metazoa > Chordata > Mammalia > Peramelemorphia > Peramelidae > Macrotis > Macrotis lagotis. Next base: position 194,548,602 of record NC_133663.1, read on the forward strand.
TATATATTATATGAAAAAATGCTTCAAATCATTACTCATTAGAGAAGTGAAATTTAAAACAACTATGAGGTAACAACTTCATACCTCTTAGATTGGTTAAGATGACAAAAAGGGAAAATGATCATTGTTGGACAGGTTGTGGGAGGTTTGGTGGAGATCTGAACTCATCCAGCCATTCTGGATAGCAATATAGAATTATTGCCCCCCAAAAGCAATAAAAGTTAACATGTTCTTTGACACAGCAATACTAATACTAGGTCTGTATTCAGAATAAATCATTAAAAATGGGAAAAATTCCACATGTTCTAAAATATTCCTAGCAGCTCTTTTTGTAATGGCAAAGAACTGAAAAATGAGGGAATATGCATCAATTGAGAATGGCTGAACAAGTTATGGTATATGAATGTTATGGAGTACTATTGTTCTATAAGTAGTCATGGATGGTCAGACTCTAGAGAAGCATGGAATGAATTACAGGCACTGATGATGAGCAAAGTAGCAGAACCAAGAGAACATTGTACAAATTAACAACCACATTGTGAGTTGATAAATTGTGATGCATGCAGCTTCTCTCAGCAGTTCAAAATGCTAGGACAACCCTAGGAGACTGGCTATGAACAATGCTCTCCTCATCCACAGAAAGAAAAACAAAACTTAACAAAGAAAAAAAAAACCAACCAACCAACCAACCAACCAACAAATCAACCAACCAACAAAAAACCCAACTCTACAAAATCTGAATGAACACTACATTCACTTTTTAAAATTTTTTCATATATTTCTTCCCTGTCTTATGGTTTTCTTTCTTTTCCCTTAAATGACTAATCTGAAGACATGTTAAACACACAAATGTATATGTGCAATTATCACCTGACTGTCCATGAGGGGAGGAGAGTGGGCAGGGAGTGTGGAAGGAAATTATATAACTTAAAATATGCATATGCATGTAGATGAATATTGAAAAACTTCCTTAGCATGTAATTGGAAAAATAAAATAAAATATCAATTAAAAAATTAAATCAATTAAAACTACTCTAAGATTTATGGGACACTTTGTACTTTACTTTTAGCTATTTTGGATCTAACTAATTTAAATTATTTTCATCCTTGTTATATTTCCATTATTTAAAATTCAATTTACTTTAAACATTAGATTGTTATTTCATTGATGAATAGAATTTTGGGTAAAACTCCCTCTACGCAACCCAGCCAGAACATTCAGAGGTTAAGTGATTTGCCCAGGATCACACAGTCAATATGTGTCAGATGTTGTACTTGAACCCAGACTTTCCTCGCATCAAGGCTACTTCTGTAGCCACTATGAAATGCTGTCTCTCATCTAAAGATTGAAAGAAAGAAAACCCCAGTCCCAGGAATAGACTGCAGCATGTCTGCATCGCTGGGAGGTGTCTGGTTCTGGCAGCAGTAGTGGTTTCTAGACCTCTCAGCCCAGGAATTGCAAAGGACAAATTGGAAGGACAGTAGAAAAACTCTGCTGCACCAGAGTGAGAACAGAGCCCAGTGCAGCACAGATCTTAAAACCACAGAACCAAGCCAGGGGACCAGGAACAGATGTGGGGAGCAACATGGGAGGTAGTCACCTGGCAGCTGCTTCCAGAGTGCTCAGCTCACAGATGAGAAGCAGGTCAGGGCAGATTGCAGAGGTTTCTTTGCTATCCCCAAGGCAGGATTTTGTGACTGGCTAAACTCAGATCCAGATTGCAGTCTGAGGTCATCGTCTCAGGTAAAGGAGCTGAAGTATGACAGTTCACTATTTGAAGCAGAGCAGGGACCCTCCTCTCAGTTTTAGGGCAGAAAGAAGTGCTTGGGATCATCCACAAATCAGGAAAGCAGTTCCTTGGAGGAATTTATAACTTGCAGATCCTTAGGGGGTATTCCTGAAAACAGCTCAAAAATCTCAAAAGTCTATGACAGTGTAACCTCCATCCTGGAAGCAGAGCCCCATCTTAACAAAGAGTTAAAATCAAGTAATAGGTTGGGGAAATGGGCAAACAACAGAAGGAAAAAAAATCTGATCACAGTCACTAACTTGGCTTCTGTGGAGTATCAAAATACATACTCAGAACTTAAAAAAAGTCAAAGCTTCTGAATTCAAAACCTCCAAGAAAAATATGAATTGGTCTCAGGCCATGACAATGTTCAAAAATAGATTTTTAAAATCAAGTAAGGATGGTAGAGGAAAAATTAGGAAGAGAAAAGAGAACAATATGGGAAAATCATGAAAGCCAAGTCAGCAGCTTGGAGAAGGAGATATAAAAAATACTGAAGAAAATAACATATTAAAAACCAGTTTGAATCCAGTGGAAAAAAAGTATTCCCGAAGGTCAACAAGGAGAAGAATGCCTTAAAAAAGCACAATTGGACAAATAGAGAAAGAGATAAAAAGCTCTCTGAAGAAAATAATTCTTTAAAATGAAGAATGGAGCTAAGGGAAGCTAATGATATTGTGAGAAATCAATAAGCTATGCCGCAAAACTAACATAATGAAAAACTAGAAGAAAATGTGAAATATCTCATTGGAAAAACAACTGACCTGGAAAACACATCCAGGGGAGATAATTTAAAAATTATTGGACTATCTGAAAATCATCTTTAAAAATCTAGACTTCATTTTTCAAGAATTCTCCAGGAAAACTGCATTGATGTCCTAGAAGCAGAAGATAAAATAGAAACTGAAAGAATCTACCGATCACCTCCTGAAAGAGATCTTAAAATGAAAACTGTCAGGAATATAATAGCTAAATTTCAGAAGTCCCAAGTCAAGGAGAATATATTACAAGCAGCAAGAAAGAAACAATTCAAATATCATGAAACTACAGTTGGGATAACACAAGATTAAATAGCTTTTATATTAAGGGTACATTGAATTTGGAATATGATATCTTAGAAAGCAAAAGAGCTTGAATTACAACCCAGAGTCAACCATATAGCAAAACTGAACATGTTATGAGAAAAAAACGAACATTCAATGAAGTAGGGGACTTTGAAATTTTCTGATTGAAATAATCAGAGCTGAATAGAAAGTTTGATCTCCAAGTAAAGGACTCAGTGGAAACATAGAGAAGATGGATGGGAAGGGTAAATCATGAGGGATTTAATGATGTTGAACTGCTTGTATTCCTGCATGGGAAGATTATGATGATAACTCATATGAATCTTCTCATTTATTAGAAGCATATATAATAGACAAGGAATAGGAGGGAGATGAATGTGAAGGTATATTGTAAAGATAAAGTTAATGGAGGGGGAAGGAATATACTAGAAGAAAGGGAAAGAAGAGGTAGAATGGGGTAAATTATTTTACATAAAAGAGGCAAGAAAAAGCTTTTACAGTGAAGGGGAAGAGGGGGAAGGTGTTGGGGAGTAAGTGAGCCTCACTCTCATTGGAGTAACATACATAGTCATTTGGGTATAGAAATCTATCTTACCCTAGATGAAAATAGGAGAGAAAAGGAATGGGAGAAGGGGTCTGGTGGAGGAGAGTGGATGTAGGTGTTAGTAGGGAAGAAAAATTATCTGAGAGGGTAATCAGATGCAACACACTTTTGAGGAGGGACAGGATGAAAGTAAAGAGAAAATAAAATAAATGGGAGTGTGAGGGAATTGAATAGAGGGAAATACAGCTAACAATAGTAACTCTGAGAAAAAATATTGAAGCAATTTCTTGAATGGACTTCTGACAAAGAATGGATACTGTCCCAAAGACTGATTGTGTCTGAATACAGACTTAAACATCCTTTTTTGTTCTCAATTTATTTTTCTTGAGTGTTATGTTTACTTTCACAATGTCTGTTGTGTCTGGGACACATTTTTAACCTACCTCAGATAACTTGTTTTATCCATGCAGAAAGTTTAATGGGAAGAAGGGAAATAATTTGGAACTCAAGGTTTTGGAAGTAAATGCTGAAACATGCTTTTGCATGTAACTGGGGTGGGGCAGAATTTAAATGTAAAGGAGAAATAACCATAACAACAAAAACTAATTTTGATAATACATCATTTTCCTAACAAAATAATTATTAAATGACCCATCAAATGCAGTGCACAGAATAAAATTGGTAATATGAAAAATTTTTCCTTCTCTCCAAAGTACTTTTTTCCATTTTTCTGGATATAATGAACCAATGATTATTTAAAACCATATTCATGGCTGATGGCATCTGCAGACATTAGGATACAAAGTTTATCTAAAACCTTTATTTTTTTGCTAAGTCGCATCATTGACTTTGCACAATTGGACCTTTTAATACGCTTTGAGGCTATAATTGCAACAAAACAAATCTTGAGTTTCAAAGTCAAACTATGAATATACACAATCAATGCAGAGGGAGTTCTTTACAATAGTAGAGTGAAAAAAAGACCAGTGGAAAAATCCAGTAGTACATCATCTGCTTTACAAACTTGTGAGAAGTGAGTCTCTACTCTTTTTCTATACTGTGCAAAGCCACAAATATATATGATTGCTAATATGAAAATAAAATCCAGGTTACTAATAAAATCACACAATTTTCTGATGTAATGAAAGTTAAACATGAAAATGATGAAGATCGGCTGTATTAATCTTTCAAATTTGGCTGACTTGTAGCAAAAAAGCAATTTGAGAGGGAAAGTTTTGGCAGTAAGCAGAGAGTTCAGTTTGGGGCCTGTAGAATCCAAACACTGGTGCTGAATCCAGGACTGATATTTGACAGGAGATATCAGACTAGAGGAACTGGAGCAAGAGATAGAGGTCAGAAAGTCACCTGAATAAATATGAAAATAGAAGCATGATTTGGCATGAAATTCTTCAGTAAGATAGTAAAATGTGAAAAAAGACATAATAACAGAATATTGGGATAAAGGAAATATGATGGAAAAAACAGAAAAGATGGAACTGAAGGGATGTGAAGAGGAAAATGAGAATACAAAGGAAAAATCAAGAGAGTGGCTGCATATACATGAAGGGTAAAAGGTATTTCCCAATTATGTCAAAGTTCATAGAATAAAAGGGAATATGAGTAAGAAAAAGAAATTAATAACCTTGCAGAGGACAATTGAGTCGCATGGTACATATAGAAACAGATCGTAGGTAATTGAATTAAATGATGAGCAGATGGAGGCAGGTAACCAATGTTGTCTACCTTTTTTCTAATAGTTCAGGAATAAGAGAAAGGATAATATAGTATAGAAGCTGGAGGAAGTTACAAGAACAAGAAGATTTTTAAAAATTTTGTTTCTGTCCTTTTCAATAGGGAATACCTGAATATATTGGTAGGAAACAAGGAAAGAGAGATAGCAAAAAGCATAAAGAAGATTGAAAAGTGAAAAAAAGAAAGAGAATGATCAATGGAATTTTTAAACATTATAAATCAGGATAAAGCATTTTATAGAATACAAGAAACTCTATTCACAGGAAATTCTAACTCTTTCTCATTAAAATCAATAATTTCCCCATGACTTTTGCTTTTTTGTCAAATTAACTGCCCAAGATGAAGTGAAAAGGTGGGTGATCAGTTGTCTCAACCACTGTATATTTACTAGAGAAAATCATAAGTTTTTTTTTCTGAATACCACCTCCCTCATTGTAGTTCTCCTCTTCTATCCAAACCCTCCCTTTTCTTTCCCTTTTCCCCTTTTGGCTTCTTTCTTCCTTCCCTTCTATTAGCACCTCTTTCCCTCCCCCCACTTTCCCCTCCTAATACTTGAAGGGGTAGGACAAATTTCCACACTCAACTAAGTTTCTGTGTGTGTGTGTGTGTGTGTGTGTGTGTGTGTGTGTGTGTTAAATCCCTTTCTGAGCCAAATTTGATGATAAGATTCAGGAGATTCTCAACTTCTCCCTTCTTCCCCTCTAAAGTAATAGGTTTTTTTGTACCTCTTAATGTGATGTAATTTACTCCATTCAACCTCCCCTTTTTTCCCATCTCTTTACTGATATATATATATATATATATATATATATATATATATATAAAATTTTATTATAGTCATGGGCATATCATGATTGCCCATACCTTCTGCCTAATTCAATTCCTTCTAATAGAGTTACAGTTCCCAAGAGTTATGAGAATCTTCCTCTTAACTAGTTTAATCTTATTGGAAGATAGTTTTTTATTTTCTTCTGTTTACTCTTCCATGTATCTCTTGAGTCTCCTGTTTGGAGATTAAATTTTCTGTTTTGCTCTGATTTATTCATCAGGAAAAATTGAAAGTTGCCTACTTCGTTATACAGCCAACATTTTCCCTGAAAGAGAATGTTCAGTTTTTCTGGATAGTGTATTTATGGTTATAATCCAAGCTTCCTTGCTCTCTGGAATATCATATTCCATGTCCTTCAATGCCTTAATGTTGATGCAGCTAGGTCCTATGTTATCCTGACTGTGGTTCCTTGGTATTTGAAGTGTTCATTTCTAGCTGGTTGCAGGATTTTTTCCTTGATCAGATAGTTCTGGAATTTGGCCACAATATTCCTTGGTGTTTTCTGTTTGGAATCCCTTTCATGTAATCCTGAAGTAAGGAGTCCAGGCTTTTTGTTTGTTTGTTTAAAGTTTTCAAGTAATTCTATGACTCTTAAATTATCTCTTCTAGATCTCTTTTTCAGGTCAGTAGTTCTACCAAAGCAGTATTTTATAATTTCTTCTATTTTTGTTTTTTTTAATTAAAATTATTTTTCATTAGATCCTTGTTGAATCATGAAGTCATTAGTTTCCACAGATTCCAATATTTTTTTCTTTTTTTAGAGAAGCATTTTGTTCATTTACCTTTTCCAATCAGTCAATTCTATTTTTGAAGTTGCTATGTTTTTCTATTTGGTCAATTGTGTTTTTAAGGGAATCATTTTCTTTTTTGCATTTGTCCAATTTTATTTTTAAAGGATTTATTTTCTTCTATCATTTTGTTGTAAGATACAAATTTTCTCTCACATTTCTTTTCCTAGTTTTCCCAATTGATTTTTAAACTATTTTCTGATCTCTATTAAGAAGCCTTTCTTGGCAAAAGAACAATTTATTTTTTCCTTTGAAGCTTCATCCTTCCTGTTTTCCTTTTCTGAGTTAGTATCCCTGGCTCCAAGGTAGCATTCAATAGACTATGCTTTGCATTGGCATTTCTTCATTTTGGGTTGTTAGCTTTCTCTAGGATCTTTTTGTTAGGAGAGGATTTGGTTTAGAGACCTTCCATGTTGAGATCACTAGAGGCCTTACTTACTGGAATTAGGAACACCCAGGGTTTACTCTGTGAACATTAGGTTAAGGAACCAGAAGCTTTCCCTGGATTGCCTGTGTTGGAAGTGTCAGTCATCCACAGCCTGGAACCTGGGACAGGATCTGTGATAGAGGCTCTCTGAGAAATCAGTATTGGGAAATATCTGCTGCCTATGCCCCCTTGGGGTAAAGTGCAAACACCTAGGGGTATTTCTGTGTTTCTTCTAGAGAAAATTAGACCCTCCCATAAGAACTACCTGGACTTCAGTGGAAAACAGGAGCTTACCTCCAGGTTCTTCCAGACCAGCCAGCTGGGTGGATGTTGGGCAGCCACTCTGAAGTTCTTTGCAAAATTTTCCATTGCTGTGATTCTCAGGTTAGTCCACAACCTCACCTGACTGCCCCTGCAACTGGGTCTCTGCTCTCTGCACTGGGCACACCCAGGGTCCCCTGTGACAGATCTTGCTGAGAGATGTTCTCCTCTGTTCTTATGTGAGTTCTGAGGATCCAAAATTTATTCAGAGGTTTAACACATGTTGGTTATGAGGGAAAGCCAGGAAAGCTTAAAATATTGCCTGACCTTTCTACCATCTTGGAGGGAAGTCTGACCAGAGTTAAGTCTCAAAGGAAGAAAAGTGACAAACATTAGCTTTTTGATAGCATAAACTATCAAAACAACATAAGAATTTCTATTTTGTGACCAATTATCTATAATTCTATATCACAAAATTTTCTAATAGAATAAAAATGTATAGGTTCCTCAATATGTTGGAATTTTTTTTTATTTCTACCAAAGGGAGTGGATTAATTTTCTCTTAATTGTGGACTAGATAATGTTAAATTGTTTGAAACCGATTTGAAAAAAGAAAACTATAATACATGTGAGATTTTTTCCTCCTCCATTCATTGTGATGAAAGTCCTGAGAGTTCAGTCATTATATGTTAATTCACGTCTTTATCTATTTGTTCTGAGGTACTTCTGACACCTTTCACATGCATTATCAAAACTTTTTTTTAAAAGATTGCAACATACAAATTGAAGGTATCATTATTATTGTTGTTTCATTATTTTCCATTATGATTGTTATCCTTTTGATTGTAAAGACTTTTTTACTTCATTTCTTAAATTGAAATGTACCTTAATGAATGACGATCTCTGATATTTCTTTCATTCTAAAAGAAAAGAAATAATGCGTTAAAGCACTCAGAGTTCATGTCTTTTGAGAAAATTTTCCAATTTTCTGGTTATGAATTACAAAGTTTCATGGATGGAGCACATTATTTTAGTCTGTGGTCAAACGTTTTACTCTTCTTGTTATATAAGATAAAAGAGAAGGAATGAGATCAGCTCCTATACAGCTGCTAGACATATCATCTTTATTGAAAAATGTATTAAAAATTTCCCCTGTTCAGTAGATGAGTTATGATTTAAAAGACACAGCTGCTAGTCAAGCAATAGACATGGCACCTGGACTCCAACTGGGCATAGGTGTGAAGAATTTGGAGAATAGGATCAGACCAAAAAGCAAAGAGGCAGGGGTAGAAATCCTCTTTCCATTAAAGTCCATGTCATCATCAAAGACTAGAGAAATTCTAATTCCCAAGCTATTGCACTTGGAAATTCAAAGGCATTTTGGGATGAGATATGCTCAATTATTTGGAGTTACTTTTCAAAGTTAAAAAGAAACTTATATAAAATTAAGGTAAGATGCTAGATGAAATATTTCTAAATCATGCAAATGAAGATGGTTCATTTTATCATTAAATTGAAATGTATAAATAAGGTTGTATGAAAGAACATTAAAATAGAAAAGGGGAGAATAGACTAATGTCCATTATTAATACTTGAACTTACCATCATAGATATCTGCTTAAAAAGAAAATATATGAAAGGTAGTCACATAAGATCTCAGAGATGGCTCCATTACTCATCATGAATGGAATTCCAGTTTCCCTAATGCTCTCTCTCTATTCTTTTTCCTCAAAGCTCAGTTTTTAAAATGGCACTTGTATTCTCTGTCTGTCTGTCTGTCTCTCTCTCTCTCTCACTCTTTCTATTTCTGTCTGTCTGTCTCTGTATATGTATATACATATATGAAATTTAGAATTTACAGGTGAATCAATTATATCTATCAAGATAGAAAGCATCACTCAGCTTTAGTATCACTTATAACAGTATAGGAACATAACTTCATCAATCATTCCATCTATAGATTGTGCATGTGGTAGTACAAAGTTGTTGAAAGGAAAATAATCATTTGAAAATCTAAAATGCATTGTTGAATTATTATCTGTGCTGCTATTTGGCCTTCTAAAATATGCTGGCCCTTGGTCCTGTATGAAAGGTGGGTTCCAAGATATTTTCCCTATTTTCACAAGTAACTTTAAACACTGAGATTTCATAATAGCTGCACACAAATTGTTCCCACAGAAGAGTTGAGACAGTATTCATTTGTTTTATTTCATACAGATAGCCTCTTAATCCTTTAGCTCTTGGGAATGGAAAATGTAAAGGCAGATTTAGACAACTGAAAGTAATTTATATCTTTCTATATTATTTATATTTTACAAATTTAAAGTACCCTCATTTGGGGCTATAAGTTGCTTCCCATTTATAAGGAATCATTTCTGAGAAGTCAACACAGAACAATAAAGGTAAATAAAATATGACAAGCAAGGCAATATTTGGACATTGAACTGCAATTTGCAGCCAGCTTTTGAGAAAATTTTTTTAAGTTCAGGAAAGGTAAGTTAGTTGGTGATATGACATGCTATTACAAGAAGTATTTAGGTGAAGATCAGGAGGTGTTTATAAATAAGAGAAGAGACTATATGGAAACTATATTTTAGAGTAGGAGCAGGGAATCTCCAGTTTACTGGATATTTAAGACCTGCAAAATCATGTGTGTTGCTACCAAGACAGCTGCAGGTGAGACTTTAAATTCAATAAATCTAGGAGGTTTGTGGTAGCAAATTGATTAAATTTTTGACCAAATGTAGCAGACTAATTTTTAAGTTTTGTCTGTTGGCAGACAAAAGGTTTCCCACTCCTGTTTTAAAGGATTAAAATGAAATAGAAGGGAAGATAAGATAGGTTCCAGACATCAAAAATAAAATAACTTGGGAATTAAATAGTGAATTAGAATTTAGACTTAAGGATTACTATAGTAAGAAATTGACAATTTTTTTTGATGTTCATAATATTATAAATATAGAGTCAGAAGTGACATCAAAGCCATTTAGTTAAACACATTTGTTCTAGTGATGGGGAAGCTGACTCCAAATTACTTGTCAAAAGTAACAGATTTTAAAAGAATCATTTGAATGCAAATGCTTCAATACCAAATTCATTGTTTCTGCTGCCTTCTAACCCTGCTCCACTATATTTCAACTCTAAGAAATAGACTAATTCATTTTGTTTTTGTATCAATAGTGCCTATTTAGGATAAAGCGACAGGGGCACATTTAAAGAGCTAACATTTACTTTAAAGAAGAAATTGGGGTAGTTATTTCAACTTTTGCATGAAGATCACAAAACCTCAAAGCTAAAATTGGATAGAGGTCCCATCTCTCTTTTTATAGAAAATTAGAGCTAATACAAGGATTGAAAGTTCAGTGGTCCTATTTACATATGTATTTCCTTTACCTTAACATCTGAGTTAGAGGAGGAAACTAGTCTGATTCCATCTTCAGTCAATTACAAGGAATTGGTAGAGATCATGTTTAAGTGAAGTCATTGCCAAAGGGAAACCTCTTTAAGAATGCACATCTTTATATACTGGTATAATACATATGTAATACTCATACATACACATATACATATATATGATTAATATATACATAATTAAACACTAAGGATGATTACCTTATTGTGCTCATACTTAACAAAGAGCAAACATGTTTGCCACAAGCCAGATTAAGAGAGATACTTGATATATTTTTGAGCTATTTCTTGGATGTGGGGAATGGAAAGTTTTCCTATGAGAAGAAATCTTACTTGGAGAATCATGAGTAATACACTTACATTAAAAGACTTACTGAGGCAATAAGCCTTAACCAACAATGTGAATAATAATCAACCAAACCAAAATCACTCAGCCATATAATTAGGACATTTGTATTACATTGCTTCAAGTAGGGCATACTTTTTTAAGCTAGATGTTTGAAAGGAAGAATTAATGATATAACCAATATTTTGATTCATAGAACCATATTGAGCTAGACAGATGGCTTTTCTAGACCAGGATTATGACTCTGAGAATAACACCAAAAGTTATTTTGTGAGAGAATGTGCTAGTTGCATGAATCTTGGAAGTATGGAATGAATTCCAAAATTTCTACTATGTTATTGGAATAACTCATTTGGCTACATTAAAAGCATTTCTGACCTGCTACTCTTTTCTATAACTGCATTATGGTACCAAAAATTGGGCTTTCCTTTCTTTTCTAAGTTTCTGTTTCTTGGATACCTCCCCTTAATCTATTTGAGAGTCTTCTGAATTTCGTAATACTGCCAACATCATAAAAGATTTCCATTTTGTGAGGATATTATGTGCCCTTTTGTTACAGTCATAAAATAAGACTGGAAAAGATAATAGAGATCATCTCTATCACTTGGTACAGTTTTTTTGCCTACACATCTAAATAAACACAAAAAAGGTTTGACCCTAAAACAAAGTGAATACTGACCCATAGGTGAAAGATTTTATTGAATTTCATGTAGTCATCTTTTTCTACAATTGGTAAATGCTTCTTTGGGGCCTTTTATCCCAAGGATCATGTAAGGAACTCCCTTGACATAGTCAAATATGAACCTGTGTCCTGAATTTGGAACATGAGTCTTTATTGTTTTTTATCTTCAGTAAATGTGTGCCTAGTTTGGGGAGGAACCAAGATGGCAGAGTAAAGGCAGAGACTCCCATAAAGTCTTCCCCAAACTACTTCAAATACCTTTAAATAATGATTCAAACTAAATTCTAGAGTGGCATAACTCACAAAAAGACTGAGTGTAACAATTTTCCAACTCAAGACAAATTGGAAGATTCACTGAAAGGATATGTCACAGCAGATTTAGAAAGGATGAACTGGCTTCAGCCATTCAGGAAAAGACAACAGGATGGCTGCTCTATGGCAGCGGTGGCAGTTTCCAGACCTCGCAAACCAGGAATTGCCAAAGACAATTGGGAAAGTCAGCAGGAAAATTATGTCATACCAGGTGGGAAGGGAGCCCAGTCCAGCAAGGACCTCAGACCCGACCTGGCCTCAGGGAACCAGAATCGTTCATACTCAGATCCAGATTGCCATATGGAGTCCCAGTCTCAAGAAAAGGAGCAGGAAATAAAACAGCAGAGCAGGAGCTCTCCTCACAGTTCCAGGGTAGAAAGGAATGCTTGTGGTCATCCACAGACCAGAGCACAGGCCAGAAAAACAGTCTTAGCCTCTGATAAGACTTGAGAGGAATTGAAAACTTGCAAATCCTTGGGGGGTGGTCCTGAAAACAACTGCAAAAACTTTCAGAAGCTTGGGACAGTGCATCCTCCATTCTGAAAGCAGAGCCTCACCTTAAAGAGTTAAAATCAAGTTATAGGTTGGGAAAATGAGCAAACAACAGAAAAACTCCAACCATAGCCAATTAATTTAGTCCTATGAAGGATCAAAATACACTCAGAAGAAGAAAACAAAGTCAAAGTTTCTGCATTCAAAGCCTCTATGAAAAATATGAATTAGTATTCAGTCCATGGATGAATTCAAAAAAGGATTTTGAAAATTAAATAAGAGGTGGTAGAGGAAAAATTAGAAAGGGAAATGAAAGCAATATGGTAAAATCATAAAACTGAGTCATCAACTTTGTGAAGAGATACAAAAAAAATACTGAAGAAAATAGTATCTTATAAAACAAGTTTGGATCAAATGGAAAAAGCAGCCCACAAGGTCAATGAGGAGAAGAATGTCTTAAAAAGCAGACTAGGCCAAATGGAAAACTCTTTGAAAAAAAATAATTCCTTAAAATGTAGAATGGAACTAAAGGAAACTAATATCTTTGTGAGAAATCAAGAAAGAATGAAACAATAAAACAAAATTAAAATAATGAAAAACTAGAAGAAAATGTAAACCATCTTTTTGGAAAAACAATTGACCTGGAAAACAGATCCAGAAGAGGTAATTTAAAAATTTTTGGATTACCTGAGAGTCATGACCAAAAAAAAAGCACCTAGATGTCATTTTTCAAGAAATTATCCAGGAAAACTGCTCTGATAATCTATAAGAGAGGGTAAAAGAGAAATTAGGGAATCCACAGATTCTGTCTCCTGAGATTCTAAAATGAAATCTTCCAGGAATACTATTGTCAAATTTCAGAACTCCCAAGTCAAGCAGAAAATATTGCAAGCAGCCAAAAAGGAAATGATTCAAATATCATGGAGCTGCAATCAGGATAATACAACTATGTGTCTAATTTATAAAAGTCAAAAAGAAATAAAAAAATGTTAGAAAAAATAGAAACATGATTAGTGACATATATGTGTATATATATGTATACATATATATAAATATATATATATATATATAAATATATAAATATATATTTATATATTTATATATATATGTATGTGTATATATATATATATATATATATATATATATATATATATACACATATATATGTATGTATAAAACTCCTGGTCACCTTTCTTAGAAAGCTAGTCATACAAAGATATGTAAATAAAAGAGGAACAAAAGAATCATTTAATCTTTCATCACCACAGTTATGATGAACTTTTCCTTGAAAACACTTTTTTTCCCCTAAAACTTTTCTCCCAAAGTTCTTCTTATAAGAAATTATTTTGTCATTGTATTGAAGTCCCTGTACTGGTAACAGAACTTGCTCTCCTTAAGGGCTGAGTTCTTTGATGCATGGAAGACAGAATGATGAGGTAGAAAGACAACTGGATTTGTGATAGGACACCTGGGTATGAATCCTAGCCCTCCCACTTAACACCTATATATCCAAGTTACTTAATCTTTCTAAGGCTCCGATTCTTGTTTTTTATAATCTAAAGGGGTTGGACTAGATTGCCTTTGAGCTATATTTTCTGCTATATATCTGTGACCCTAAGGTCTTAACATCCTATGATTTTTGTTCTCCCATTTTTCTATTACTCCTACATTTTATTTGTTATATTTTACATATTGTTTCATTTTTATATTTTATAATGTTAAATTTTCTTTGTTATATTAGTTACTGCTAAACAGTAGTCACACAAAACTCATTAAGACTGTTGCATATTTTGGAGTAAGACATGCAATGCAATCATCCAATTCTAAATGCAATTTTTGATATATGATTCTACATAAAATATTTCTGTGATTAAAGGTGATCAGTGCTCTCTTGGGAGACCAATTGAAGCTAAAGAAAACAGTGTTGGATTCAAACTATATTGTTTTAGACAAACAAATGCCACCCCTACAAAACAAACAAAACACATGAACTTATATTTGCTTCTTTTCTTCTTTTCTGTATATACAGAATGAACAAATATGACTTTTTTGCTGTTGGCTATTTTTATAAATAATCATCATAAGAAAAATATAATCCTTTTGACATTGTGCATAGCATTCCATTGTGCAGATAGTGATGCCCTAGGGGAACTTTTTGAATTAACTTTTGGTCTTCTAATGTAAATAGTTTCTTCCTTTCTTCCATATCAGATCAGTCAGAGAGTCTGAGTCTGGGGCACTATGATTATGTATTACATTTTAGCTATGGACAATGAAATTTTTACTCCATTATATTTATCATATAAAGACATACATATGAGTTTATGTTATATTGTATTGTATTGTATTGTATTGCATTATAGTATATTATATTATACTATATTATGTTATGTTATGTTATTTTATATTATGTTATGTGGCATATTATGTCATATATTATTTCATATTAAATTACATTGTCATATCATATAACATATATCATACTATACACTACCTTACTATACCATACCATATCATATCATATTAAATCATATCACTTCATATAATATCATATCACATTTGCATAAATATATATTGCTTTTGCTTGTCCATCGTTCTTGAAGGAGACCATGACATCAGGGACGTGATGTCATGGCATGCAAATGAACTGGATTTAAATGAGGGAAGAGAAAGCTTCACTTACTATTTTGGAGTCAGCAGGAGCCAGATATGGATCAGGATGATTGAAAATGGTCCTGAACACAAAGAGAGACCTTGGCTATGATTTTTAACTGGTCTCAATACCCATCCAGTGATTAAGGCAAGTAAAAAAGAAATGAAGTAAAGAATGACCTCTTCTGCATTGTCAAAAATAATCAATACAGGAGGGAAAGACCCTCAGGGTTTCAGGGCAAAAGAGAAAGAATTTCTATTTACATTTAGTCTGAGCCAGTCAGGGTATGAACAATGACCAGTGGAACTGGACTGAGACCTATTCTTGGTCAATCAAGAACCAGAGTGATTTGGGACTGGTAAACCCCAAGATATCTTTCAAGATTTCAGTGATTAAAATTTACATTCCTTGGGTCAGAGCACCCACAGGTGAGGATGTGATACTCTAATGTTAACAGGAAAAAAGAGAAACGAAACAAAAATAGAAAGAGAAAAAAAGAACTGTGTTGTCCAACTGACCAACAGTTGGGCAGATCTGACTACTTACATAGATTGTTTTTTGTTTTTTATTCTTACAAGGACCATGACATCAAGAAGGTGGTGCTAATACATGCAAGTGAACCATTCTATGATCTGACATATTTTAGAAGGAAAATTGATGCACCATTGTATGATCAAGACCATACAATAAGAATATTTAGGCTTCTCAAAATAATATTACATAGGCGTCAGAAAAATGAGAAGATGAACTTGAAAAAAAAGATTTTTTAGAGGACATGATAGTTGTCTTGAAATATTTTCAGGGAAATTATGAGAGACCCATGTGGTATAATTAATAGAGTTGAAAGCAGGAAGATAATGGATTCAAGTCTTGTCTCTGATACATATTGGTTGTATGGCCTTGGATAAAACATTTCACCTATCAATGCTTTTGGGACCTTTTTAAGTTTGGAAATTGTTCAGAAGATGACAATCTCCCAGGGTAGAGGAATTTCCCTACACTATTGAATTCACAGATATTTTTTTCTGTCTCCTGTTCCTATTGAGTGGAATGATGACAGAGACTTGTCCTAATTGGCCTTAGAAAGTATAAAAAAAGCAATGGGTATAAGTTGCAAGGAAGAAGATTTAAGTGTGATATAAAAGCAATCATCGTAAAAATTATAGTTATCCAAAAGTTGAAAGAACTTTCTTTAGCTTCTCACTGGAAGTAATAAAACAAAGACTGAATGATCACTTAACAGTGGTTTAGATGGCTTCTCTCTACTCTGGGATTTTGTGATGACAGAATCAATGGTAGCATCATTACAGAAATACCAGAGTTAGGAGAAATAAGAGGTTTCTTTGTTTTTTGCAAGGCAATGGGGTTAAGTGACTTGCCCAAGGTCACACAGCTAGGTAAATATTATGTGTCTGAGGTCAAATTTGAACGCAGGTCCTCCTGACTCCATGGTTGGTGCTCTATCCACTGTACCACCTAGCTGCCCCACAAACAGCTTTAAGGGAGGAAGTGATGAGTTCAGAGACATGAAAGTGAAAACCATGACAATGGTTAAAGATTACTATAGGAAAGTGTATAATAGATGAGGATAGGACAGAGAAATGGGAGCCAAGGGGTATGGTGGTGAATGTTTAGTAACTGACTTTCCACTGGGGGAAAACATATGCCCACAAACGGCATTAATTTTTTCTCCATTATTGTCTTGGGTCTAAACAACAAAAATAAATGTCAAGCCCTGTTTTATACTGTTTGTCTATTTCCAAGATGAAAATGCTCTCATTGACAATTTAACAATTGACTTTTATAAACTGATTAGAGCTGGTCCAGCATACAACTGTGGAATTCCAAATCTAGAGGAAGATAAGAGGGAAAATGTAATGGAAGCTTTAGAGTAACAGAAGCAGGAAAATATATTCTTGTGAATGTTACATGAGAAGGAAGGGCTCATCAATGTTACGTGTTACTAAAAGATCAAGAAGGTTGAATAGTAGTAGACACTAATTGTGTAATACAGGGTAATACATTTTATTCTGATTTTCTAGTTTCCTCATTTGTAAAATAAATGAGCTGAGGAAGGAAAAGGCAAACTACTCCAGTAAATTTGCCAAGAAAATCACAAATTGGGTCATGAAAAATCAGGTACAGTTGAGATGACTGAACAACTGACAAATATAATACAAAGTATTAGTATTATTATTATTATTATTATTATTAGTAGTAGTAGTAGTAGTAGTAGTAGTAGTAGTAGTAGTAGTAGTAGTAGTAGTAGTAGAAGTAGTTGTAAGTGGTGGTAGGGGTGATAGTAACAACAAGTAAAATTTATTTTGTGCCTACTATATGCAGAAACTATTTGAAGTACTTTGCAATTATTATCTCATTTGATCTTTCTAACAACCATAGAAATTAGATGCTGTTGTGATTCAATTTTACCATGCCATTATTACAGGAGCTGAGACAGACAGAAGTTAAGAAACTTGTCCAAGGTAAGAAAACTAGAAAGTGTTAGTAGCAGCCTTTAAAAATATCCTTAGGAGAGGGCACTCCCCAATCTGATGAAATCATCAGTTTAGACTATACACAAATACTTAGTTGTAGATATGGTATATTATGTAGAAATAGAAACATTCTTCTTACTCTCAATCTCTTCTTATTTCCTGGACATCTAGCTTCCTATTTCATCACTCAACTGAATCTATGCTTTCCAAATTTACCAATGATTTCTTAATCATCAAATCCAATGGTCTTTTCTAAATCTTCACTTTTCTTGAACTCTGCAGCTTCTGATTGTGCCAATTGCCTTCTTCAACTTGATACTCACTTCTCCATAGGTATTATTTATGGTATTCAATCCCCTAGCTAGCCTTCTATACCTATTTCCTCAATCACCTTTGCAAGATCTTTGCCCAGATCATTGCCTGCTAACCATGAATATCCCATAAGGCTCTGTTCTGGGTTTTCTTTACTTCATCCTCTATATTATTTTACTTCATTATCCATCAACTCCCATTAGCATCTTTGTGCTGATGTTTCTCTCATCAACCATTCTGCTAACCCCTAATCTCACATTTCCAACTGGTTTTTGTACTTCTCAAACTGAATGTACCATAGACATCTCAATTTCAACATGTTCCAAACAGAGATAATTATATTTCTTCAAAAAGCCTTTCTTCTTCTTAAATTCCTTATTACTGTTGAGAGCATCATCATTCCTCCACCCATACAACTGCACATCCTAGGTGTCATCCTTGATTCCTCACTCTCACTCACTATAACTTAAATATTTCAAGGTTCTGTAGACATTTACTTTTATAATATCTATCATTTATGTATGAATGCATATTTATATGTACATATATTCATACATATAATTCCTTTATCTTCTATAAAATTGCCCAATCTAATGTAGACCTTCCTTATGTCATTTCTGGTTTCCTTTATATTAATTTCTCTCCGCTACAGGTCATCCTGGACTCAGCTGTCAAAGTGATCTTCCTAAAGCTGAGATCTAACCATGTTAAATCCCTCCCACTCTGCCACTGAATCCCTATCATCTCTAGAATGACTTTGCTTTTCAAACCTTTCATAACTTGCTATTTTACCACTTTTCTAGTCTTATTTTAAATATTATTTATCACTTCATCTTTCAATTTCTAGGGTCTAACTATGCCCTATGCCTGGAAGTCTTTCCCTACTCATCTATGTCTCTTGGCTTCATTTGTTTCCAACAAGTCTTAGCCAAAATATCACTTTCTTCAAGAAGCCTTTCCCAATCTTCCTTAATTTTAACGGCTTCCCCCTCTTGACAATCTGCAGTTTATTCTATATAAAGTCTAGTGCCCAACTAGACTTTGAGTTTCTTGAGAACAGGGATTATATTTTACCTTTCACTATACTTCCAGGGATTAGCACAATGCCTGGAACTTCCTTTCTCAATTCAAGGATACTACTGTATCTTTCTAGGATCAGAGGTCTAGAACAGAATGTTACTGAGATGTCATATTCTCTAATAGTGCCTTTTTTAAAAACAGAAATCTCAGTCCAATACATTATTATTAATGATAAATAGCAAAGAACCTGTGAGCACTTTTGATGTCTAATATAGTTCATTTTCCTCTGTAGCACCCCAGACTGCCTGTTCAGCAGAAAGACAGAATGAGCTGAAACTTTATTTGTCCTTTTAGAATCAAATGAGGAATATATCATAAGTTGGGGAAAGTTGTAATACAAACATCCCATCTTGATAACAAAGGAGAATGCCCTAGATCTCTCGATCTCTTAATGAAAAATTATCTAGTCTGTTTGAAGGGAATGGGGCAGTTCATTATAATAGAGAGAACAAGGGCAGACCAGTATAATTTCAACAACTATTCTGTAGGTAAGGGGTACAAACATCTTGATTTTATATTAAAACAAAATATCTAGATTGACCAGGCCTTCTTAAGTAAAATAAGAGCTTGTCACACATTACATATTCAACTTAATCAACCTTATAGATAATTACAGTAAGGGTATCTATGTGCTGTATAATAAATAAATATAAGGACAAAGTATACTAAGTTGTTTCTCTAGAAATCTAGCTTTCATGAAAATAGATGTGCTAGATAGCAAGGGATCAGAACGCATATTGCTCTTCAACTTTTTTTTCATTTTGTAGGTCAAAAAGCAATTAGCTATAATCACATAAAGCTCTGATAAGTCAGTTTGAGTTTACTCTATAATGTTTTGGGCAGTCAAAGAAAGTTTGAAAAAATCCATATGGCATACAGCTGGACATATCTCTTAGTAAATCAAAAATGTGCTGACAGAGAAAGAAGGCTTTTGAATATATTCAATTCTATACCAATTATTTTGCCTTGTGCCCCATTCTCTGATCATCTGATGAGAGTGACAAAATCTACTAAAAAGAATAAAATTGTCTTCAGACACCAAGACAAGATAGTATAGGCAAGGAATTATTAACCATCTTTATTGCTAAAATAGATTGGTGAACTAAAAAATGACTACCAAGGGTATCTGAACGATATTAGAGGTTTATGTGAATTATTTTCTTTAAAATAATCACTATCATCATCATCATCACATCATCAATTTCATCTTTATCACAATTATTTATATTTTAAATTAATAGTATTTCTCCACAAAATTTCTCCTATCCCAGAACTATATTGTACAAATTGTATATGCCATAGTTTCCATGGTAGATATGCTAATTTGTATTTTCTAAATGAATATATAGATTATAGGAATTTATTTTTTGTTTGAGTTTTATAACTGATGCTCATATCTTTTAGACTAAGAACAGTCAATATTTCAACTATTATAGTCATTGTTTGTTTAAGGAGCAATTTGTAATGTAATTTATATAACTATTTCCTGAATTTTGTTAGATTTGACTCACAAATATATTATTCATTTTGTAGTTGTTTGGAAAATAATTTCCACTTTTTTAATTTCCTCTTATGAATTATACTATACATTTAGAAGTACTGGTTTATTTTTTGGTTCATAACTTTGCTAATTGTTACAACTAATTCATTCCTGAAGATTTTCAAGTGAGCTTTCATGTTGGTAACAAATAAGGAAAGATTTATAATCCTCTTTTCCAATAACTATAGTTTTAATTTTTCTTTGCCTTATGGCTATCACTAACATTGTTAGAAGTGTATGAAATAATAAAGAATAAAGAAGAGATTAGGCACCCTTTCTATCATCCTGTATTTATTGGGGAAAATCCTAATATATCTCCATTACATTTAATGCCTACTTTTGGTTTTAGAAAGTCCGTTTCTGTTTATAATTTGTGGGGAGTTTCATTTGTTTGTTTTTCTTTTGTTTTAGGTTTTTGCAAGTCAAATGGGGTTAAGTGGCTTGCCCAAGGCCACACAGCTAGGTAATTAGTGTCTGAGACTGGATTTGAACTTAGGTACTCCTGACTCCAGGGCTGGTGCTTTATCCACTACACCACCTAGCCGCCCCTGGAGTTTTAGAATAAAAGAGTGTTATATATTGTCAAAGAATTTTTTTGTATCTATTGAGTTAGTGATCTGGTTTTTCATGTGTTCAATTTTAATACAATTGTTATGTTTATTGCTTTCCTAATATGAATTCATTACATTGAGCAATCTGAAATAGATTATGTATGTTTAACTATGTTAAGCAAATTTCCATATTAGACACATTGTGAAAAAAGAATCAGAATAAAAGGAGAAAAAACTATGAGACGGAAAAAACATAAAATATTTAAAAAATTAAAAATTCTATTTTTATCTGCATTTTGACTCTGGATGTGTATGGTATTTTCCTATTTAATTGTCTTAGATCATTGTATTGCTATGCAAAGAACCAAGTTTATCATAGCTGTTCATCAAATAATTTTGCTGTTAATGGTTATAATGTTATCCTGGTTCTGCTCACTTCACTCAATATAGGTTCATAGAAGTTTTTCAAGGTTTTTCTGAAGTTAACTCCACTCAGGATTTCTTACAGAACCATAGTATTCCATTACATTCATATACCATTATTTGTTCAACAATTCTTCAATCACCATGGTGATAAGGATGATCAAAATACAAACATAGAAGAAGATAACAAACTCAACCCTCCTATATTCTAAGCCTCCAAGAAAAATATGAATTAGTTTCAGGCCATGGAAAAACTCAAATGGAAATCTGAAAATCAAGTAATAGAGGCAGAGGAGAAATTGGAGAGAGAAATCAGTAATGCAAGAAAATCATGAAAAAAATTCAAGAGCTTGATGAAGGAGAGAGACAGAAAGACACACACAATTCTGAAGAAAATAACTCCTTAAATAATATAATAGGTAAAAGAGGTACAAAAAAATCGAAGAGGTGAAGAATGCCTTTAAAAGTAGAATTGGTCTGAAATAAACCTGGTTTGAAATGATATTCTGGAATGCAAAAGAACTTGGATTACATGCAGGAATCAGCTACCCAGTAAAACTGAGCATACTCTTTCAGGGGAAAAGATTGAAATCAAATGAAATAGGAGAGTTTCAAACTTTCCTGGTCAAAAGAGCAGAATTGAATAGAAAATTTGACTTTCAAATATAAGACACAAGAGAAGCATAAAAAGGAAAACAGGAAAAATAAATCATGGGAATTTTTAAGATTAAACTGATTATATTCCTGTATTGGGAAAGCAAAAGACTTTTGAAGAAGAATAGGGTGAAAGGAGAGAAAGTAGAATAAACAGGGAGAAATAGAATAGAGGGAAATACTGTGAGGGAAATATTGTAAAGGAAAATTTTGATGTAAGTTCCTCTTATAAAGATCTCATTTCTCAAACATATACAGAAATGAGACAGATTTATAAATATAATTCACCAATTGATAAACAATCAAAAGATATGCAAAGCCATCATCTGAAATAATCAGAGCTATTCATAATCATATGAAAAAATGTCCTAAATCACTACTGATTGGAGAAATTCAAATTAAATCTGAGGCATTAACCTCATACTTATTAGACTTATTAATAGAATAGAAAAAGGAAATTCTAAATGTTGGAGGGGATGTGAGGAAAATGAAACATTAATGCATTGCTGGAGTTGTGAATTGATTCAGCCATATTGTAGAGAGCAATTTAGAATTATGCCCAAATGTCTGTATAAATATGCACATGCTTTTTCCTAGCAATATCACTAACTAGGTCTCTATCCCAAAAGAGACATAAAAATGTACAAAAATATTTATAGTATTTTTTTCTGGTGGCAAAGAATTGAAATTAAAGGGATACTATTCTATTATAAGAAATGATGACCAGGATGGTTTTAAAAAAAAAAACCTGGAAAGACTTACATGAACTGATGTAAAGCAAAATGTACTAGGTACAAAGTAAAAACAATATCATAAGATGATCAGCTTTGAATGACTTAGCTATTCTCAGCAATGTAATGTTCCAAGAAGACTTTAAAGTAATTATGATGAAAATGCTATTTCCAAAGAAAGAACTGATGCTTTCTAAAAACACAGTAAGACCTATACTTTTTTAAACTTTACTTTTCTTGAGTTTTTTGGTGGGGGAGGGATCTGTATTTTTTTACAATATTAATCTTATGGAAATCTCATATGATTACACATATATAACCTATATCAAATTATTTGTCTTTTCAATGATGTGAGGATGTGGGAGGGAAAGAAGGAAGATAATTTGGTGCTCATTTTTTTTTAAATGTTAATATTGCTTTTACATGTAACTGGGGAAAATAAATACTAAATAAATTTTTTAAAAAGGAAAAAAATCAATAAAAATCTGGTTAGAATTTTCTTGTTAATTTATCAAAGCAAATAAATTTTGTTTGGTGATTCTTTACAGCTAACTTTAATTCCTGTTATGGTATTATTGTATGGATTATTTAAGGTCTCTACAAGTTGAATTATGTTAATTTCTTTACATATTAAGATATTCCTACATTTCTTTAATGTTTTCAGTTTTAGCAATGAGTCATGGGTTTTGATAATGCTTTTTATTTCTTCTAGTTTTATTGTGATACTGCATTGTTTTTTTATCATTTTGCTGTTATGATTTTCTGTACCCCTTTTAAAATCAATATAGCTACAGATTTATCAATTTTATCCTTTCAAAGAATCGTTTTTTAGTTTTATAATTTCCTTTTCATATTATAAATGAATATTTATCTAGTTTTAAGTTCTTTCTACTTTAAAATTCAAATTTTAAAAATGCTGATAGAATTTTAAAATTAATTTCTCTTTATTTTAAAAAATGCACATTTTAGATTTTCTATTTTTTTAGGTTTTTGCAATGCAAATGGGGTTAAGTGGCTTGCCCGTGGCTACACAGCTAGATAATTATTAAATATCTGAGCCCGGATTTGAACTCAGGTACTCCTGACTCCAGGGCTGGTGCTCTTATCCACTCTGCTGCCTAGCTGCCCCAGATTTTCTATTTTCCCCTAGAGAAATTGTTTAGTAGTATCCCAGAATTTTTTTTTAATATTGTTTCTTCATTATCATTTTCTTTCACACAATGAACTGTTTCTATGTTTGGCTCGCACATTTCTTAGAATTTCAGAGCTGAATATTGGAGTCTGTGGATGTTTGTGTGTGTCCTTACTCAGCTAATGGATTTTATGTATGTTTCATATACATTTATGTTATGATAGTCACAGTTTATGTTCATCTTTTCTGCCTTTTTTCATTTATTTTCAATATACATAGTCAGTTTTTTATACATTTCATATGATACTAGTGCTAAGAAATATGTATATTCTTCAGCAGTTTTATTTCAATGATTCTATAAAGCTTTATATTCAATTTTATTCTGGTGTGTGCTCAAGTTTATCTATTTTCTTTGGTTTATCCTTCTATTATATTTATCCAAAACTGGGTGAAGGCCTTTAATATCTCCCACTATTATTTTATTACTGATTATTCTTTTAATTCAATTATTTTTTTCTTTGTGATGCTAAAGAATTTTAAACACACAGATATACATATATTTGCATATATATATAATATATATATATATACACTATGGTAAAGCTGTATTATTGTTTAATCTTTCAACAAATTGCAACTTCCTCATTATTCACTTTTTGTTGTCAATTTTTTATTTTCTTTATCTAATACCATAATTTTAGTCCCTTTTTTGTATTTACCTGATTCATAGTAAATTTTATTTTAGTCCATTTTTATTCTGTGTATGTCTTATTAGCAACAGAATATATGATTTTGTATTCAATCTATCATTCTCATTTTTATTGTATTACTTCATGCATTTTAATTTAAGGTCTCAATAACTCAGTTTATTTTAATTCCATTTTAGTTTTTTTCTGAAATATGACTTTATTGTTTCTCTATCTATTATATAGACACTATTTTACTACTAGTTATTTTTATTTGTTCTTTAGTTCAATCCAAAATTTCTCAGAATTTTTCCCTTCCACCTTCAATTTCTAGCCCTTCTCCTGAGTGTGACACGTCCCCCCCTATTTTGGCCTCTTACTTAGCTTATTAATTATTTTTTACTTATTCATTTTATCTTGTTAATTATATTTACCTTCTATAATCTCACATAGAACATTTGGTATGATTATTCCACCCACTACTAAGTCATTTTACTTATCAATTCTCATCTGAGCTGCTTAAGTAGTCAAACAAAATTTTCAAAATTTACTGGCTAAAATTATAGTAACTTTTGATTCATTTCATTAACCTTTTAGCTTTTGTAAGAAAAAAAGCTTATGAATATTATTTTTTTCTTTTCCATAAGTTTTTGTTCATTTTTCTTTTGAATTCCCCTATCATAAAAGTTTAAAGAAACATCAGAGTATCTAATTAAATAATTTATTAACAGTTTAACAAACAAGGAAAGATAGAAATTTTTTTTTTTAAAATATCGCACCTGTGATAATGAGACTAGCTAAAATCATCTGTAACCCTTACTACATCTTATGACATGGTATGGTGCTTGGTGTTAAGTGGGATTTTGCACAATATACTGGACTAGTTTTTGCCAAATTGGTTTTCAGTCCTTCTAAGAATTTTGTATATTGTTTTAAATTTCTCTGTCTTTTAGGAATTTATCTTGGTTTTGTAAAATACTTGAGTGCAGTTTAAATTGTTTATGCTTCTTTCTAGTTTTTTCTACTATTCACTTTTTAAAAACTAGTACCATATAATTTTGATGATCAATGCTTTATAATATAATTTCAGGTCTGATATTATGTCCCCTTAATTTCTTCCCCATCCCTTGATTTCTCCAGGGGATATAGAGGTGTTTTCTCCAAACACATTGGGACTGTATCTATAAACTTTACCTTTTGTTGTTTGATGAATATAGGTTATATTAATTTAGGTTATATTGATAGTTGTATTGTGCTGGCATAACCCAAGCAGGATATCTCTACAATTATTTGTGTTTTTTAAAGTAGTTTGTGTTTGCTTTTAAGTCCTGTATCATTTTAGTATGGGATCATGGATTCGGAGATGAAAGGGATCTTAAAGGCCATTTATTACCAGTCTTAATTATACAGATGGGGCAACTGAGACCCAGATGTAGATTGTGGATACTTCATATAGGTCATATAGGGAGTAAATGGTAGGCCAAGGTTTGAAGCCAGATCTGCTGATGGCAAATCTAATATTCTTTCAACTAGACCTCAAGCTGATATACTAATTCTAGTAATGCATACATTCTGTAGCAATTCTGAATTTTTTTTTCTTTTTACTGCTTCCTTTTGATTTTTTAGCACTGCATTGAAATGTTGATATTATTATTTTATTTGTTAACAGTACTTTAATAAAACTATTAATTATTTCAATTACTTGTAATTTTTATCTGGGGTTTTCTAAGTAAACCAACATGCTTTCTGCAAAAAAGACATATTTTTTCCTCTTTACTGATTTTTATATCATTAAATCTACTTTCTTATCTTATTGCTAAAGTGTCAAATTCTATGAAAATTTTCTTCAAGAAGTGAGAGAATCCATGATGACAATAAGAGAAGAAAACAACCAGGTTTTTGGAAAATATACTGCACAGAAGAATATCATGACTGATTGATGATGCAGATTTTTTTGTTGATTGTAGAAGAAAAAAGAAAAGAAAAGCTATACAAAATACTGCCTTAAAGGCTCTGCCCCAACAAAGAAGCATGTCAGAATTGTACAAGATTTCTTGAGCAAAGCCAAAATAGTTTTAACAATTCTCATTAATTCTCTGATTATCAAAGTCAAAATATGCTCATGAAAAAGTGTTTTCATCATCACAGAGTATGCCCACTGGTGATAGAGGAGTCCTCCATATATATGTTTTGCTGTTGCTATTGCACTGATTATAGTAAACTCTGGAAGACTAGACCTTCTTAATAGTACTCATATAAAAATAAGTTCATGAAAAATTTCTCTTGTATTAATGAACCGATTTGTAAATCTATCTAATACAGTTGATGGATAATGAACTTGGCCTCATCTTGAATAAAATCAAGTACATGTTTTGGGGAACCTTCACAGTACTTCCAATCATACTAAGATCCTCATTAAAATTAAAATGAAGTTTTCAAGCAAAATTTCCCATTGATGGCTTGTGGATATTAATTATGTACTATCCACAAGAATTAGAACTGTGGATTATATGTAATGGGCATGATTTGTGTTCAGTAAATGGCACAGAAAGGGATCAGATAGGAAGGAGATCTATGATCAAAAAAGTAGGGGAGTCTAGCAAGAACAAGGGAAAATATGTGAATAGCCTGAATGATTTAGTGAAGAAATATTCAAAGATGGGGTCCTTGGTATGTTTTGCAGACTCTCAATGAAGTTTGGTAAATATGGAAGGTTATGGATGAGAATCACAACATATGGCACTACAGGAATGGATTATTATCTGAATTACCACTGATTCATGATTCATTGAAATTTGAAGAATCAGTATTTATGGCTATGAATAATCAGTTGTCTGTATAATGGCTCTGTGGCACAAGAACATGGAAGGTATGATCAGCAGTCACATGGAGGGGGATCAGTTCCACTGAGATCACTGTGAGGTTCCCTAAAGGTAACATGAAATTAGGAAATACCTTAAATTCTGAATTGGTGTTACTTCTCGGTGTTATATCCTGGTGATTGAACTGTATTTTAGCATGAAGAGATAATGATAATAAAGGTCTTTAGTGAGATTTCCTTTTGACAGAATAATCCAACTCTATGGAATTAGATTACTTAGGAGACTTCATAGAGTGAGATAGCTATATGTGTATTTCCCAGAATTTAATATGTCAGTGGGGAAAGCATTATGAATTTGATTGTGCATAGGAACATAGATCTAGAACCGAAAGGAGCCTTTAACACAAGCTAATCCTTCATTTTATAGTTGAGATTAAATTTACTACATAGGTAATAAATAGAGGCTGAACCAAAATTTGAACCCATTTTCTTTGATTCCAAAGATTCTTTGATTTATCTGCTCAAATGCCTCCCTACACAGACCTATTTAGTTCATTTCATGACATTTGTATTTCTGGAATTTTATTTTTGCTACCAAGGTAAAATAATTGTGTTATTTTACAGTCATACTGTACATATTTTACATATTTTATTGATACATATCTATTGGTACATATTTATTATACACATTTATTGATACATATTGATAGATATATATTTTATTGATCAAGAAACAGGTTCAGGGATCACAAAGGAATAAAGTCTTTACACCAGGTTTTCTGATCCAATGTCAGTATTTTCCTCACTACTTCAGCATAGATTAAAGCAAAAGACTGAGCAACAATAGTTCATTTTGATAAGATCAGAAAGTATTTATTCTTGATAGCACTTTTTAAGCTCTTTGCTATCATCTTGGGTATCTCTCTGAGTCAAAGGGTACAGAATGTAATCTATGGCCACTACACATTGAAACACATATTCTCTCAGTCAGTGTCAGTCAATGATAGAGCACGTTTTAAGTTTGGAGATTTTATTGACTCCACATTCATCTGAAAAGATTTATCATTTACAAGGAGCCCTAGAATCATTGAACACCTTGGAGTCATATAAAATTAATAAAACAAATCTTAATGCATTTGAAAATTACAAAAAACTTAAAATCATTTTTATGTATTTTTGTCAGTGGTTAATGTTCAAGTTTTTGAGATAGAATCATATGCCAATTATAATAAAGCAACACTAAAACAATTTATAATTTTGTTCTCACACATTCCTTCTTCCAATGATTATCCTTTACTAATAGGTTTTCTCATTTTTTTTCCTTGTACATCTATTGACAATTGAGGCCCTTTTTCTTCCAGCTATCCTGGCCAAGTATCTCGGCTCTTTTATCCTTTTTGTATGTTTTCCTGCTGAACTGTTAAGTGTCTCTACCTCATTTAGCCTTTCTAATTACCACAGTTATACAGCATCTGCCAGTTCATGACTCTATCTCTGTGCTCACTTAGCCAACCACTTCTTAATCTCTCTCTCTCCACTTGCAATTTTGATGATACACTGGCATGTAACATAAATTCAAAATAATCTTTATATTGGGCATTTACCATTGAAAGAATTAAACAGATTAGAAGGAAAGCAGAAAGATGGAAAATAATTTCTACAGCAAGTGTTTCTGATAAAAGTCTCATTGCCTGAATGTATAGAAAAGTGAGTCAAATTCATAGGAATACAAGCCATTCCCCAATTGGTAAATAGTTAAATGATATGAACAAGCAGTTGGCAGATGAAAAAGTTAAAACAATCTATAGTTATATGAAAATGCTCTAAATCATTATTGATTAGAGAAGAGCAGCTCTGAGGTGCCAAGATTGAATAATATGAAGGAAAAGGAAAATTAAATATGTAGGAGTATATGTTGGAAAATTGAGACACTACTTGGTGGAGTTGGAAACTGATCCTACTATTTTGGAGAGCAATTTGGAATTATAACTAAAGGCCAATCAAACTTTGAATATCCTTTGTCAGGAATATCACTATTATATCAAAGAGTTCATAACAAAGGGAAAAGTACTCTCATAAAAAATAGAGCAGTTCTTTTTGTGGAGACAAAGAACTAGCAATTGAGGGAATGCCCATTAACTGAAGAATAGCTAAATAAGTTGTGGTATATGAATGTGATGAAATACTACTGTGCTCTAAAAAATTATGGACTGGTAGATTTCAAAAAATCCAGGAAAGACTTATATGACCTGATCTAAAGTGAAATGAGCAAAACCAAGAGAATATTGTGCACAGGAATAGCAACATTGGGCAGTGTCAACTATGATCAACTTAGTTCTTCCAAGCACTACAATGATTAATCTAAGACAATTCCTAAAGCCTCATGGATAGAAAATGCCATTCACATTCAGAGAAAGAACTACGAATACAGAGTAAAGCATATTACTTTTACTTTTTGGTTTTTTTTGGCTTTCTTTTTTATTTTCTTTCTTTCACAACATGACTAATGGGAAATAAGTTTACATAACTGCAGATTTATGACATGCCTGAATGCTTTCCATCATGGTTGAAGAAGGATGAGAGGAAGAATGCAAGAAAAAATTTGAAATCCCAAATCTTAAAAAAAATGAATGTTGAAAATTTTCTTTACATGAAAATTGGGAAAAAAAACACAATTTACCAAAAAAAAGAATTGGAATGCACCTAAAATCACAGATTTTTGCGGCTAGGTATTTTCAATTCAAGAATAAATAAATATTTTAATAGAAAAAAATAACTTATGGTCAAAATCCAAAGCATTTGATAAATGATTATATAAATATACATATATTATATATGCATAAATACACACATATTATATATATATATATATATATATATATATATAAACATGGAATTTCTAGGCTCCCATTTGTCCTTTTAAATTTATAGTTATATATCTGTAGAGTGCTTTGACAGAATTAAGGAAGTATACTATATAAGTGTAGGAACTGATTATTGTAATTATTAGTTGAACTATTTTGATTCTATAGTCAAAATATATTTTGATAAATAATTTTTCCACTTGTAAGGACATATTTTTGTGGAGGGATTTTTTTCTGGATTGGGTGCTAACCCAAGAATGTGATGAAAGTGAATTAAAAGGGGGTGAATCAATCTATGTTATGAAAAGAGAATCACATTTCTCTACAATGTCATTGTTAGGTGTTTATGAAGAAAAACTCTGACTGCAAAAGTGGAGACAAGTAGAATCCACTCTTTTCCCCATGAATCAGTACCTTGTGATGTGCAAGTTTATGCCCTGAAAATGCTTTCTGCTCCTATGGAAATAACTCATTGCATCCTATCCTTACAGAAGAACAATCTCCATCAACCCCTCCGCACATTTCCGATTTCTGTTGCAGTCCTACAGTGTTGACAAACGTGATGACTACTGGAATGTGTAAAGAACTAAATAAAGAATAGGAACTGAATAAAGCACCTGGACACAGAAAACTATACATCATCTCCTTTGCTTCCTTTTTGAAAGTTGGCATATACAGCATATTTTTAGCAGGAAAGGAATGAGATGATTTAGCTTAATGCTCTACAGCTGCTCATTAAGCAGATCAGAGAGAGATAAGAAAGATGGGGCTATTGGTTTATATTGCAGATTAGGTACCAGTCTCATGCACTATTCAGTGACCTTGGGTGAACCTTGAGTTAGTTACTCTTAATGCTTTCAGTTTTTTTTAGTCATTTGAGTTTGGTCAATATATCCCATTCACCTCTTGAGTTCCAAGTATAACTTAGTGCTTTGAAATCCCTGAAACAATTAGTCCCTTTAAAATTGACCCAAGGGGTGAATCCCTTGAAACAGGCAGCATGAGGTAGTATAAAGTATAAAGTATATATATATATATATGTATATATATATATATATATATATATATATATATATATATATATATTGATTTCTAAAGATGTGAGTTCAAATTCTGACTTTTCTATTTTGTTCTAATTTTTTTTTATGGTGGGGAATTATATAACCTTACTGGGTCTCAGTTTCCATGCTTATAAAATGAATTTATTAGATGTCATTATCATTGAAGTCACTTCTACTTCTGAAGCACCTCATATTCACAAGATAATTATTTCTCTGTAGGTATATATAAATAAAAATTAATATGTTACTTAAATACAAGTTAAGGTAGTAACTAGCATATAGAGGGATATGGAACAGACTTGTTTAAAAGGGGAGCTCGAGTTGTTTCTTAAATGGCATTAAAATTTCTTTGAGGCAGCTGTGAAATAGAAGTATATTCTAGGCATAAGACATGACCCTTTCAAGAGGCACAGAAAATTGTGAGTGACAGAGATATTTCTAGTTTGGGTGGCTTGTTTAGTCTAGAAAGATATCTCAAGGGGGCAGCTAGGTGGAGCAGTGGATAAAGCACCAGTCCTGGAGTCAGGAGTACCTGGCTTCAAAGATATCTCAAAAGTAGATTGAGGCAAGGTTGTAAAAGATTTTAAAGCAAAACAAGAATTTCATACTCAGTTCTAGAGGCAGTAGGAAGCCACTGAAGGTTATCATGCAACATGGTCACTTCTAAATTAAGGAGAATATATTTGGCAACAATGTGAAGCATAGGTACCCAACTGGAGATACTTAATTCAGGGAGACCAATAGTAAAGATATAAAAGTTAAGCAGGAAAGAATAGCCCTGAGCTAGTGTTGACCATATGAGTAAAGTGGCAATGTGAATGTTAGGAAGGTGAGAAGAGCAAAATTTGGCAACTGATTGGATTAGGTGGAGTGAGAGCATGAGAAGTCAAAGATTATACTGAGGTTGTAAATACGAATCTAGAAGAATGTAAAACGAAATAGGGTTGTTAGAGGACAGAATTTCTATATAAAGAATTAATTTTTGAGGGGTGGCTAGGTGGCATAGTGGATAAAGCACTGGCCCTGGAGTCAGGAGTATCTGGGTTCAAATCTGCTCTCAGACACTTAATAATTACTTAGCTGTGTGGCCTTGGGCAAGCCACTTAATCCCATTTGCCTAAAACCTTAAAAAAAAAGAATTAATTTTTGGACTTGTTGAATTTGAAATGATCCTCAGATTTCCAGTTTGGTATGTCCCATCTATTCTATATAAAGTTCAGGAAAAAAGTTCAGGATGTACATCTAGATCTGTAATCATGAAGTTGTATACTTGGGGAAAATAGTGAGATCCATGGTTAGATCAAACCTACTTATGCTTGTGGGGTCAATACATGTATTTCTTACATGTATTTCTTATTAGAAATCCTGCCAAAGTTGATTCCAAAAATGGAATGAAAAGTGATGATGAATAAATTATATGGGCTAATGTAATATTAATATCTAGGTAATCCTGGTATTTGAACTGGGTGAGCCTTTTTATAAAGCTGTTGAATAATACTGGTATTAGATTCATGTTTTTATTGTGCTTTATCCAATACATTTCCATCAGATACCAGAGATACATTTACTAAGGTATTCTATTTTTCTTTGACAGGTGGTTACTGCTTGGAGAATGCTCAATCTTTGCTTTAAGTTAGGTTATCATTAATAGTATAATACCAATCATGCTGAATTGAAAAAATAGCAATTAATATTTACCTTTAAATGAAGACTAGCCCCACCCCAACCAATGTATTCATGTTTGCAAAAACAGAACACAATTAATGTCTGGTCCCAAATTGTCATGAAGAACACAGACAAGCTAACTTTACTGATTATTCTGCCTCCTGGGAACAGGAAATTGGAATAAAGTGCCAGTGTTAGTCTGTCCATTTAAAGAAATAATTTGTCTATTGCCAAGATTTAGATAATCTCTTGCCAATGTCAGAAATACAATTCATATCAACATTCAAGATTGGAATCTAAGTGCATCTCTGTGGAAAATGGTAACTGGTACATATTATAATCAGTATTCTTGACTCTCCCTAAATGAACTATTTTCATCAAGCCTCTTAAATAATTTCCTCACCCACCTCCATGCAAAAATCCCCACACTTACCCAGATAAAACTTAAGCTTTGTTAAGAGTTGAAGATTTGACTTCTCAAGCTCTGAGAAAATACATGGAGAGTAAATAAGCGATTCAGTGGACAGCCAGAAACATATTATTAATTGGTGGTAATGGTGACCTGAAATAATTTCTTAGATTATGAACAAATCAAATATCTAATCCATTTTATCTATTATCTAAGTTGAAGCTAGTTTATAATGCCAAGGAAGATGAAGTTCCCTAATACCTAACCTAAGGGAATACAAATAGGAGCTGTATATATGATCATCTACATATATCAAGAGTAAATCAAAATTTTTAAATATCTGTATTTTTGGTGTTAGAACCTCCCCTTCCCTTGGGGGAAAAGTCATCCATCAAAGTTAATTCTTCTTAGAACATAGTGGAGTTTTCCTTGAAATGCTGATGTTTATCTTATCATGGTAAATTAATTATGTTCCACTGCAGAAGTCAGATATTATCACCATTTTCTGCAGTAATATCACACAGGATAAAAGTCAGCTTCTTAATGAAAATGTGGCTTTAGCTAAATAAAAAGGTAGAAGATTACATGTTGAGATAATTTAGTAGAGATGATTTAGAATAGAAATGCTGGCCTTTGATCACACCTCCAATATCATAGACAGACTGCATATTTACCCAAAGTCAGAGTTTCCTAACCTGTAAAATGGGAACAACAATATAAAGTGTACCTATCTCTCAAGACTATTTGAAAAAGCAAATGAGAAAAATCCTATGAAATTGCTTTGCAAAGCTAAAAGTGCTATATAAATTTTAGCTATTGCTTAGAATTCTCTTCTTATTCTTCTACACCAGTTTTGCCCTTAGCAATATATTTAGTCCCATTGCTTCCAGGAAACATAGATAGACTAAACAGAAGCCAACCCTTTTAACATGAATAATACATTCTTTTATCTCTACATCAATATGGATTTGTGTGCAGCAGTATACTAGTGTTGTTAATGTTTAAAGACTGGTTCTCCAAGAAAAAAAAAATTACATGTGTCACATTTGTAACAATTTATCCATCATTTTTATTGTCTAGACAATCAACAAAACAATAAATAAAATCCTGATTTGTAATAGATGCTGATTTGTGAAGCATAAATGCTAGTGATAATTTAACAATTGATTCTCATAAGCTAGAATGGGCTGGCTCCAGCATATCCCTAAATATCCCATATACACAAATTTGTATAACAATATAGATGAAATTGATGAGAAGCAGATTGGTAGAATCTGTTTTAGTGGAAAACCCCAAGCCATGAAAATATGAGATAAATCCCATATCCAATAAATACTGGCTGTGTAACCATGATCACACCATTTAAACTAACAGTGCCCTTAAGTTGGCTACTAAGCTTTTGAAAATGGAAAGCAAGTTGTCCAATTTCTCAGGCTAACTTTTTTGACACTGGATGTGATTGGAGGGAGAAAATTAATTAAACAGTTGTCCATGATTCGGTTCTAGGTATAGCACAGGTGCAACCCAGAGAATAGTATGTTCTATTAGAGAAGCTAATTGGAGTACTAAAGACTGCTTTCTATGGCAGAAGAATTTGCTTTTTTACTGTGTATTAGCAAAATGTCACTTTCTGTGACTTTGTGGAAGATGATCCATAACTGTGAGAAATGATTGTCTCCTGTTGGGAACTGCAGGATGAACCAGGGTAGAGAACAAACCTTACTCCAGAGGAATAGAAGGAACCCACAATTGGTGTGGGAATGGGTTCCTGGGAAATTCAGACTTTTGGAAAAGATTTTGTCATGGAAATGTATTTCTCTTGCAGGAACTTTTATTTTTACTTGTAGCAAATCTTTCCCTCTTTAAGTCACAGATTTATGCTTCTGTTGATGCACAGTTTCTCTTAATGTATTGGAAATATTACCTTATATATAGTTACTGATTTCATGAAAGCTAAATACGATGGGAAAATTTTCCAAAGTATATCAGCAGTCTTTGGATACAATCTCTGATACAAAGTAATTGTGTATCAGAATGACCAAAATATGTATATTATAGATATAGATATCAGAATTTTTGGTCATACTATTCTATGCTAACTTCTCCTTATATTGCTGATTCCTGGAGGACTTCTTCACAATACTCCAAAGCATTTTTTAATTTCTAATTTGTGACAATTTTTTCCTGTATGAGCCAGAATGTTTCTTTAATTTGCGGATGGCTATTTGTCTAGGACTTGGATTCAGAAAAAATATAGTTACATTCCTACCTTAACTAATTGTATACTATCAGGAAATTCATTTATCCTCTCTGAAGATCATTTGGAAAAAATGGGGATAATAATAGAACTCATAAGTTACTGGAATGATAAAGTGGAATATTATATAAATTACTTTGCAAATCTTAAACTATGACATAAATTCTTTTATTATTACTAATTATTATTATTTCACACTTCTAACATTGTTAACCTAATTGTAATTTCCTTGTCATGGTGGACATTCCTCTGCTATTGCTGAACCTCAGTGTAGGGTTGGAAGGGAGGGGGACAAGATCAGCAGTACAGTTAGGTAAGAAGGTTCCTTCAGGTCCCATAGGTCAGGCAATTAAAAGGCTCAGTAACAGAAAAATAAGTTAATTCAAAAAAGGTCAGGAAGGTCAAGTCCATAGTTACAGGAGTTGGAAAGAATGGCATTAATGAGCCAGAGTTGTCCAGATGAGCTCTATTCCTAGGGCAGAGGCTATGTGCTCTCTGTCCTATTTAAGACTAGTTTATACTCCCTGCTAGGTATGAATGGCCCTGGACTACTAAATATTAACTGTAGCCAAAAGAAAGTCAGAGAATTTCAAGTTAAGGGATTTATGGGGTGCTAGGAACAGTGGTGAAGCTCTCACTTCTCACATTCTGGCCCTGGATTTCAACATTTTTTTTTTTCTTTTCAACATTCTATTTTTAAGAGAATAAGCAAGATTTCCCTTTTCTTCAAGGTCACCTTACCATCCTCTGCCTAATGTTTCCTCTTCTTTTCAGTTTTATTGACTTGTCATTGTTTCTGGATTCTGTGTTTTCTTATCTTTGACCAGATGTTAACATGTTATCCCTAATAACTCCTCTCTAGTTTCAGGGATCTTCTTTACTCTATCCTGACCATTTATTCCCAGACCTAGCTTGGCTCTCCAATTTTTGATTTCTCAGCTTATTTCTATGACCCACTCTCATTCATGGTCTAATATGTTAATCACTCAATCAAAGAAACCTGACCAGCAAGGTGATAATTCTTTCCTAGTTGTTAAGAAATTAGAAAGGGACTATAATTCAGCTATACTTTGTATTTTCCATTCTAGTTCCAAATCTATGACACTTTGTTCTTTAGCAGATTACTTATGCATACAGTAAGTTCTTAACTCAGAAAGTATATGAAAAAAACTAGCATAATAAAGTAATGGCAACTAGGTGATGCAATGGAAAGAACACTAGCCCTGAAATCGGAAAGACCTGAGTTCAAATCCAGCCTTAGGTATTTAATAGCTATGTGACTCTGGGAATTCACTAAATACTGTTTATTCCATGTTCCTTATTTATAAAATGAAATGGAGAAGGAAATGGCAAATCACTCCAGTATCTTTACCAAGAAAATGCTGTAAGAGATCAGGAAAAGTTGGACACAAGTGAAAATAGTTCAAGAAGAAGATGAATAAATCAGTTGCCTTTGATATTTGACTTTATTCTAGGCTAGAGAATCATAAGATTTTGATATAGAAGGATTAAACTTATTTTTTTTAGATTTTTCAAGGCAATGGGGTTAAGTGGCTTGCTCAAGACCACACGGCTAGGTAATTATTAAGTGTCTGAGGTTGGATTTGAACCCAGGTACTCCTGACTCCAAGGCTGGTGCTCTATCCATTGCACTACCTAGCTGCCCTGATTAAACTTATTTTACAGAAGGTCAGAAAGATGCAATATATTGCCCATATCACATATTTTATAGCCTATAATCGGTGTTAAAACATGCTTTTTAGTTCCAGACTTCTAAATTCAATACCATTCCCTTCCACTAAGATAAGATATTCCACTTACGGTAACACATAAGGTGCCTTACATGGCACTTTTACGTTTACAAAACATTTTTGTTTGATCCTTATAATGTTTCTTTGAGGAAGACGTAATTATTCTTGTTTTACAATTCAAGTTAAAAAAAATACTTGCCTAATATGCCTAAGGCACTGCAGTAGGTCATGGGTGAATTTAATTCTTGCCTTCAAAGGAATCTAATAATATAGGGACCCAAAACCAATAAATAGGTAGAGTATTACAAAAGCAAAATGTTTCAATTTCATTAAAGAAAAATGGTACTTAAAATTTGAAAGAAGAAAGGATTTCAATAGGTAGAAATGTGAAAAAATATATTTCAGGTACAAAAAATGACTTGAAAGAATAAACTTATAGAAGTAGAATATATAAGAGAACAAAATCAAGAAATTGCTAGTAGTTTGGTTTGACTGGAATCTAAGGCAAGTGCATGAGCATATGTTTGTGTGTTTGTGTGTGTGTGTGTGTGTGTGTGTGTGTGTGTGTGTGTGTGTGTGTGTGTGAAATAGAGTGTACTGAACTAAGTCTGACAAAGTATGCTACGACCAGACCAGGAAGGTTTGTAAGTGTCTGAATATTGCGTTTATATTTTTAGAGGTGATTGAGTTTCTCGCCCAGAAACACACAGTTAACAAGTATACAAGAGAAAATTTGAACTCAGGTCCTGACTCCAATGCAAATGCTGTATCCAGAGAATGATGAAATGCTGAAGACTTTTCAGCAGGAAGTGAAATGATCAGACTTATGAATAGAGGAACTTATTTTGATAGATTTATGAAAGGCAGATTGGAGAGGAGAGAGAGAAGCAAGCAGAGAAACCACTAGCATTAATCCAGATAAGAGGCAAATGGCATTTGTGCAAGTAGAAAAAAAATAATAAAATCATAGTTTAGAGGTTGGTTGAGAACATGGAAGGTGCTAAAAAGGAGAAAATCAAAGACGATTCTAAGATTTATATTGTGGATTATTTGAAAGGATAGGAAGAGAATCTATACAATTAGAAAAATTGGGAGAAAGAATAAATTGGTTATTTCAATTTAAAATGTTAGAGGAACAATCAAGTAAAACTATTTAGGAGGTTTTTGGAGATATGAGAATAGAGTCAGGAAGAAATCAAGACTGGATTCTTAGGTTAGGAAGTCATTCCCATAAGTGATTTGAAATTCATATTGAAAGAGAAAGTAATTGAAATTTAGAGAGTGCATATGATTGACATTCAAAGAATGCAGGTAGAAAAGCAAAGGATATTTTGGACAGAATTTTGGCAGGATCATATGTAGAAAGAAAAAGAAAAGTAACTAAAGAGCTCACATGGATTTATCAAGAGTAGATTATACCGGGGCAGCTCAGTGGCACAGTAGATAGAGAACTAGCCCTGGAGTTAGGAGCGCCTGAGTTCAAATCCAGCCTCAGACATTAAATAATTGCCTAGCTATGTGACCCTGGGCAAGTCCCTTAACCCTATTGCTTTAAAAAATTTTAATTAAGAAAAAGAGTAGGTCATACAAAATTTGCCTTATTTCCTTTCTGGTCAAGGTTATTAAATAGGCAAATCAAGGGAATGTCATGGCCATAGTATTTGAATAAGATAAGGCTCATGTTATGTGGACTTCTGTAGCTTGACTGAACTACTAATATTAACTGGATGTAGATATAATTTTTGCTACCCACAAAGATGATAGTAGTCAAGAAAACTTGTCACTAGTAATAGGAAAAGAAGTAGTGAATTAGGGATTCATGTCTACTTAGAGGAAGGTTTTGATGAAATATCTTAATGACCTATTCTTAACTCTGCTTTTTGTCATTCATTTCAAAACAACAATATATGGTGTATTTAGCAAATTAATAGATGTTATGAAGACAACCACTTAATAATTTGTTTAATAATTACATATTGAATAAAGAATAGATATGCAAATAAATATTATTATGGAATAATTAATATATTAGATTATATATCAAAGATACAAGAGATCTAGACTTATCTAGAGTGATGTACTAAATCCAACAAAATGAAATGCAATATGTATGTTCACAAAATCTTTGCATAATATACTTGGTTCAAATATAGGAAAGAAGATTGAACTCTATAGCAATTCTTGTGAAAGTGATGTCTTTGTGGTATAGAACCGATATTGATTTCTCCAAAGTTTTTCTGGTGGAGTAAAAGCTTTTGAAATGTTACCAATATGGAAAAATGTGATACTTTGGGGAGAGATTGCATGACCATAGTAAACCAACCAAGCAAGTTTTTGAGAAGCTCATAGCAAGATTGGACTAAGGGTGATTGTTTTGTTCACAGTAACTCTAAATAATAAAAGAATTCTGATTTATACCAGTAGGTGGAGTACCTTAAAAATTCAATGACTTTGCATACCACTTAATGTATATGATCCCAGTTTTCTTAAACATAAAATGAATTCTCTGAGTCCTTTCCAAATATTGCATTCTATGATTCTAAATATATGAAGGAATTACAATTGAAAGGCATTAGACTTGTTCTGTTTTCTCGCAGAAGGCAGAACTAGGAGCAATGAGTAGAAGCTGTAAGGGGAAGCTCACTCTAAGGGAAAAAAAATTAGCCTTTCTAAGTAGTGCAAATTTTTAATGGACTTCTTTTGTGAAATAATGAATTCATCATCCCTAAAGGTGGTCCAATGGAAGCTTCAAGCATAATTGTCAGTGATGTTTTAGGAGACATTTCTATTCATTTAGATGAGATGGTTTCTAAAGCTCCATCATGATTCAGTTAAGATATAAGAGGAAGAAGATGAAATAGCAAAGGAGGAGGTATAATAAAAAAAAAGGCAAAAGAAGAAGGAAAGGACCATGGCTAAATATCAAGGGATAGAGAAGGAGGAATTAGTTGTTATGATTTCAAATATAACATGGAAATAAAATTAGTCAAAACATTCATGGGATTTTCTCATTAAGTGATCTATTAGTGATCTTGGTGAAAGTAGATTCAGTGAAATAATGAAGACAGAAATCAGATTATGAGAGGCATAAGTACTGAGTAATTATATGGTGAAGACCTGAAAGCAGTAAGTGTAGATTTTTATTGGCAAATGCTTAGCAGTGGAAAGGGAATGGAATGATAACCTTGCAGAATAAGTAGAAAGAGAAAGGGAAAGAGAAAAAAAACCTGAAGAAATTGAAACTATGAAAGGTTATAGAGGTTGTCCAAGGTCATAGAACTAGACTGTGTTTGAGGTGATATTCAAATACAAGAAGAATAAAA
Organism: Macrotis lagotis; assembly: GCF_037893015.1. Classification (NCBI taxonomy): domain Eukaryota; kingdom Metazoa; phylum Chordata; class Mammalia; order Peramelemorphia; family Peramelidae; genus Macrotis; species Macrotis lagotis. The sequence continues at coordinate 194,589,708 of NC_133663.1, forward strand.
TCCAAAGAATCTCCTGATTCTTTTCTACACAATAATACATCTGAAATAAATGTCTAGATTTTGTTTAAATATAATCATGTGTGCTATATATCCATTTATTGATTCAACAAGTATTAATTAACTCTTACTAAATTCCAGGTACTATTTTAATTAGTTTTCTTATGAACCGTATACAAATTTGGTGGTGTTGTTTAGTTATTTTTGAGTAATGGCTGATTCTTCATGACCCCTTTGGGGTTTTTATTGACAAAGTTACTGTAATGCTTTGCCATTTGTTTCTCCAACTCATTTTACAGATGAAAAAATGAGGCAAATAGGGTTAAACAAATTGCCCAGGGTCACACATTGTTTGAATTTGGTTTTGAAGTCAGAAATATGAGTCTTTCTAATTTATGGCTCTGCTCTCTCTCCAGTGTACCACCTAACTGCCTGTGTTAAAATTAATCAAATCAACAAGTATTTATCAAATGTCTAGGAGTTAGAGTTATAAAGACAAAAGGTAAATAGAGTATTTTCAAGGAGTTTATATTCTAGTCAGGGGATAAAACAGATATATATATATATATATATATATATATATATATATATATATATATCCCAAGTATAAGACACCCGCGTGTATAAGAAGGATTTTTGGGGGGCCCAAAATTTGAAAAAAAAGTATTACATAAAGTTATTGAACTCAAGTTTTATTCGATGTGAAATTCAAGGCTCTTATGCTCATAGCTTTCAGGCACCTTTTGCAAAAGTCTGGTGCATGTACACATGTCTAGTCTATCCTGTTTCATGAACCTGAAGCACAAACTATGTCCTCCTTTGAAATCAATAATTTCTTTTTCATCAGCAATTCATCTTGCCTCATGCTGAACCATCTTATGGACACAGAATTAGATTTACCCTTTGCTCTTCAATCCATATCTTCAATTCCTTCTATAGTTCAGGTCATTTTGTTGACTTTCCTCTCATGCCTTCTTCTGCTGTGATGTTTTCACTAGACTTTCTTCTTCCTGTAGCCAGTCTTGGATTGTTTTCTCAGTTGAAGGAGGACCAAACTGATGGTCAGCAGCATGATTTCCATTTACTTTTGCACACTGAATCACTTTTAATTTGAATTCAGCACTGTACAAAAACCTTTTCTGAGCCATTTCTGGGCAGAACTTGGCAAAACATAACCTAATATACATGTAACAAATGTCAAATAATAAGTGCAAAGAGAATAAATGAAAAAAGCAGCAAATACAAGTTAAAAAATCTACTACTACTACATAAGATGCTCCCAGTTTTTAGATCCTAAACTTTTCAAAACTAGGTGTGTCTTATACATGGAGAAATATGGTACATAAGTATATGTAAATAGAGATTTGAGATGATTTGAAGAAGGGAAAGACAAAGATTTATACATGTTAAATTACCTGTCCTTGGTGATATGTTTAAATGCTGGAGATGAGATTTATAGCCAAGTTTCAGGCATCTCTAAGTTCTATTCTATATGCATGACAAAATAATGCCTCAGATTAAAATATTTGAAATTAAAATATCCTCTTCTGTAAAACATGGGCAGAAAAACAAGAAAATAATTATTAAGTACCTAATAAGTGTCAGGTTCTGGGCTAAATATTTTATAAATATTAACTCATTTGATCATCACAACAATCTTTTGAGGTAAATGCTATCATTATTTCTATTTTATAGTTGTGGAAGTTGAGGCATAATGGTTAAATGGCTTTCCCAGTCTGAAATGGATAGCTTTGTGGATGGATTTGAACTCAAATTTCATGACAACCTAGCTGTTCCTAGGACTAGGGAGATGAATTAAAAAGGTTTTAATGTGATAAATTAGCAAAGTTTTCTTGAATTTAGTTGGTAGGTAAAGGGTTAGGAATGGATTGAATGACACTAACTCCTTTTGTTAAATGCTTATTCCATTTTTGTAAATTAAGAACCTACCAAAGAAATGATACTATATTAGATCACAAAATGCTTTTGTTTGTTTGCTTTAATTCTTCTAGGAGGAGATATATAACTGATAGATGGTGCAATGGATAAAGTGCCAGACCAGGAGTCAGGAACACTTCATAATATCAAATCTGTTCTCACATACTTACTAGCTATGTAACACCAGACTAGTCATTTAACATTGTTTGCCTTAATTTCTTTATCTATACAAATGAACTAGAGGTATGGCTATGTGGTGCAGTGGAAAGAGCACGGGGCCCTGGAGTCAGGAGTACCTGAGTTCAAATCCAGCCTCAGACACTTAATAATTACCTAGCTGTGTGGCCTTGGGCAAGCCACTTAACCCCATTTGCCTTGCAAAAAAAAATCTAAAAAAAAATGAACTAGAGATGAAAATAGCAAAACTCTCAAGTATCTTTGCCAAGAAAACCCCAAATGGGTTCATGAAGAGTCAGACGCGGCTGAACAATAACAAAAGGAACTATAATCATTTTTATTTTTGCCTCTTGAATCTTTTTATGATGTATTTTAGGGGATTGTATGGCATTTCTTAGGTTGTAAAATTTCTTAGATTAAGAAATTGGGACAGTTTGGGTGGAAATGAAATCATTGTCACTTCATAATGGAACAAATGATGGTCAAATAGAGGATTGTTTGGATTGAGTAAATTCTTTTATTCTAGAGTCTATAATCAAGGTAAATTCAGTCTGTGTCCCCTGACATTATTGTGTCTTTCCCCAATCTAATCTGAATTTTTGGATTGGCCTCTGCTCCAGGGGTAGAATCCTTTGAACTGTAATTATTTTATGTTTCAGACAAATTTCTTTCAGAAATTTTGGACTGATTTCAGACATTTGGACTGGTGTAGTCTTGGCTAGATTTTACTAAAACTGAAGAATTCTCTGGGAAAGTGACAGAAAGTAATTGACTTCATGGTTTTTCATCTCTTTTCCCTTAATTCTGCTTCATACTGGTTTATGGCTAATGCAAAACTACTTTGTCCAGTACTGCTGGCTCTGGTTATAGTGGTAGTAGCAAGAGTGTTAAGATGACAACCAATGTTCAAGATAAGAATTAAAGACCATGGAAAAGCAGCATTCCTTTCTGTTCATAATTTTCATTTTGTGGCTACTTAACATTATTTAAAATTAATAATTCATTTCATTTTTGTATATACCACAAGTTGTTATAATTATGTGTAGTTTGATGCAAATGTGAATATAGAGAAAGTATTGAAACATTCTATAGATACTATTATTTACATGGAAGAAAAGTGTGACAATGGCATATGTAGACTACAAAAACCTCAATCTAATATATGATACTTTCTACAAGAAAGAATGAGAAGGTGCTGGACAAAACAAGAACCCAATATTATCAGAAAAAAATTGATTATGTTTTTAGAAATAGTAACCAACTTAATACCTATGTGAGCATCATTCTAAAAGTGGATGATTTTAATATTCTTAAGATCAACTTGTTATAGAGGAGATCAAAATCAATAAAAAAGCCACTAACTTGAAGAAAGAATAAAACAGAAAATTATAGGGCATGCTATTAAACAGTTCCAAAAGGGGTTATCTAAATGAGCCGTTTATGGAAAATTAGAGAATAGAGGGAGAAACATACATGAAAACAAATTAAAACAATTTCTAGAGAAATTTACCCAATGAAAATCAATTGCTATAAGATGAAAATACTATGAGTATAAATGCTGCTTCAGTCATTAAAACACTTGATCTCTTTGCCAACTAAAGTGATAGAATCCAAGGATTATGCCAATTTAAAAAGTAAGAGCTTCTATAAAATATTATGGAGAATGTAGGTGGAAGATTATTAATAGTACTGCTTCATAAAACAGACAAATAATAATGGCAATAACATTTAAGGAATATTGACAAGAGACTCAATGAAGGAATGAATGAAAAATACATGAAATAAAATTACATATGTGAAATAATTATACAAATATAATACAATATGATATAATACAAAAGTATGATATCCTTTAGTTACAATAAGCCTATGTTCATGTAAGAAGGAAAGATACAAACCAGAAAGTCATGGGCAGGGAATGGTATTTTGGCTCTGGAAGTAACAGAGATGATGAGTTGAACCACAAGGGAATCAATTGACATGTCCCTGCCAGAAGCAATCTGACCAGTATTGATTTAATTGTGGTTTTTCATAGCAAGAGATGAAAGAAGCAGGAAAGTGTGGGGTAGTATGGAGGAGAATATTCATATGGGCACTCAGATGGGATGTTAAATATGTATTGGGATCTTGGGCAGACTGGATGTAGAGGCTGGTTTACTAATGAAGACAATATGACCCAACTAAACAAAAGTGAGTTTGAAGATACAAGGATGTAACTAGAAGAATATAAATAGATAAAAATATGAAAATTTCTTAAAAACTCTGAATAGTCAAAGATTATAGTTAGATAAGGTTTGTATTATAACAACAATTTTGTAGATGCTGCTTGAGAAAGAAGAAATAGCACTAAAGAAAACAAAGATGAGCAAAGCAACTAAACAAGGACACATAGACACCAAAGAAGTCTGTGCTAGGAATCATATAATTCTAAACTAAATTTATCAAACTTATTTAGTCATTACTATGTGGAAAGCTCTATACAAAGTTTTAAGTATATAAGGACAAAAACAAAGCAAAAACACTCCCTTATTCAAAAGAACTTAGATTCACTAGGGTGTAGTGGAAATGGTAGAATATAAACTAGTATTAAGTATATGCAAAATAATTTCAAGAAGGAGGGACTTTGGGGAAGAACTAATATGGAAACTCATAAAAGAGTAGTACCTGAACCATATTTTGAAAGAAGTTAGGTAGTCGATCAATTAATGGGGACTATAGTGTGGAATCCACCCATCCATCCAACTATACATTTATATATATATATATATATATATATATATATATATATATATATATATATATGATATACATATATACATAAATAAGCACACACACACATACACACACACACACACACACACACACATATATATGAAGGAAAGAAGGAAAACTTATAAGGAAAGAGACGTGAAATGGAACATCAGAATTGGAGAATTGCTACTATTCTATTTGGTTTGGAGTATCTGAGGATAGTAATATGAAATAAGGCTGGAATATGGTTGACAATCAGATTATAAAAGACTTTATATGTTAGATTGAGGAGTTTATATTTTACCCTAGAAGCAGTAAAGGACTATTGAAGATGACTGAGTAAGATGTAACATCTTCTGATCAACATTTTAGGGATATCAGGTTCACAGGTGTGCAAAAGATAGATTGCAGAGAGAATAAAATTGGGAGTATAGTATGTTAGTCAATAGAATGCACATAAGAAGCAATAAAGAGCTTCAAGTAGCATAAGATTTTCTGAGTGTAGAGGAGGAAGATATTAAGAGTTGTAGTGGAAATAATATTGATTAGACTTGAACATTAACTAGTTATAGATTTGATGATTTACATGTTGAAGATGATGCTGAGATTGCAAACTTAAGTGCTGGAAACGTTTTTGATACTCTCATCAAAAAATAGGAATATTTGAATTAAGTATGAATTTGAGGTTGCATATAGTAAATTCATTTAGATATATTGGGTTTGAGATACTTACAAGGCATAATGATTGTCCATCTAGCAATAGGCAATATGGGATTGCAGTTAAGGAGAATAATTTAGGATGTACTTGCAGATTTGGGAATCTTCCTTAAATATGATAATTTAATCCATTCATCTTAACTAAAATATCAAGAACAAGAATACAGAGGAATAAAAGAGAGGAAAGAAGACTCAGTACAGAGCCCTAGTCATTTAGTCTTTGGGAGAAGTATATAGAAAGGAAAATAAAATAATGGTTAGAAAAGTAGGAGGGGAATGAAAAATGCAAGTTATCACAAAAACCCCATGGAATAGAGGTATGGACAACTATTTAAAGAATCTTTTTTGTCAGCATTCAAAGTATGATAATATCTATATTTTTAAAGATCATTCATTATGGTAAATACAAAGCTGGTTTCTAGAAGTCTCAACTTATACATAATGCATAATCCCAGATTAGTTGTAGGTAATTATTTGTTAATTGTTAATTTTAAATTTGTTATTAAGTCTTTGAAATTATAAAATTTTAAGTGAAATGTGTCAAATTAGATGGTAAATTTATAAGCAACTTGAAAATTTTAAATCCTCTAAATCAGCCAAAAATGGTCCAAAAAAGAAAATAAAGATGGCTAGGGTAGTGACAAAGATGAATGGAAAATACAAAACTCATTTTATGTTTTGGAGTAGTTAAGGAATCCCTCTAAATAGATGACCCTATTATCCAAGTGAATTGAATGAAATTGATAGTGAATGTGGTTAGACCAAAAAATCTATAGAACTGATTCATTGGAACATATCTCTTGGGGGGGGGGGGGACTTTTAGTAGATGATTATAATGGGAAATGAATCCTTAATTAAGGGAAATTGCATAATCTTTTAATATTCCCAAGATTCTCTCTGAAGCAAAGGCCTACTTTTTAAAAGCAACAATTTTTTCTCATTGATTTCCATCTATGAGGTACAGAATTCAATAATCTCTGAAGAAGTAAAGTTGACAATTACTCAAAAGACAATGGAGAGGAGCATGCTGGGTATACATAGGATGCAAGACATTTTAAAAGGAGAATCAGAATAAGGAATGTCATCAGAAAAACATGACTGGAATAGAAAAGGATAGGGTGCTCACATAGTAAGAGTAAGGGATTCACAAAGAACAGTCAGCATGCAGGATTTGAATATCTGAGATGTCAAAATAAGAAAAAGAAGACTGGTATTTAATTGGTTTAGTGTACTCAGGGTCAGAAATTTTTGGTTAAATATGAATGATAGTTGCAAAGGATATGTAGTCAGGAGTGGTCTGAAATCTTCACTTTGGCAGGGTGCATCACTAATATGAGATTAAAGAATAACAGGAGAATTCACAGGTGTGAGCACCTTAACATGCATTTATAGAATCTACAGGTAATCTTGAAAGTAGTGTTCAAAGAATAATAAGTGCGTAATCATCTACTTCATATAAGTGAGTATTACTTTAATTCTTTTAGAAAAAACCCAATAAACTGTCAAAATTGAGGACTGAATTGTAATAAACCCCTAATAAGAAAACAAAGCAGTGACAAAATCTTTCTATTACATTTCCTACCATGGTTAATAAATGCATAGGAAAAAAGTGACAGTTGACACCATAGTACAGTGAATAAGATGGAGAGTTCATTTCTTCTTGTCTTAGAAGATGAATGACAATATTTAAGAAATACAATTCAAGATTTAATGAAGGTATTACAAAATAGTAAATTTAGAAATAATAATCCACATTTCCTTACTTCTATTAGAATAGCTATAAGAATGAAGATAGATATATTTCTTTAAGTTGATTGACTTTCTTAAGATAAAATTTTACTTATTTTCCGGAATTATTGAAATCAAATTTAGTATACCTAATCTTCCTAAAACTCATCCATCACAATATTAAAGGAAATGAAAACAGGACTTGCTAGTCCAAATGAAAATTAAAGCCATCTGCCAATTCCTTTGGATACCTCACCTAAATGTTTTCCAAAATATTCTTGTAACTTGAGTAAAAAACAGAAAAAAGGGGGCAGAATAGCTTCAAGGTTTCTTTAATCTTTGCTCTGAGAATCATGTATTCAGTAATGTGTCATCAACCAAGAGATATCTTTTTGATGGTATGCTTCTTAAGCAAGTAAATTGTCTTATTTATTACTGAATTTGATTTTAATTCCATCATTTTTAGCAACTCAACATAGCCCTTTGCAAGGTCAGTGAAAGATTATTAAAATACTGTTTTAACTTTTTTTTTTACTGTAAGTTGTGGGATGAACCCTAAGGGCTGGATTTGGAAATGCAGATAGACCAGATGTGCTCACAAAATTGAATGCATACCTGTTCTTTCAAGAAAGAAAGAAAATAATAAAAAGAAAAAAGAAAGGAATGAAGGGAGGCTGGAAGAAAGGAGAAAAAGAAACAAAGGAAAAAGGAAAAGAAGGAAGGGAGGGAAGGAAGGAGGGAAAGCATGAAAGAAAAAAGGAAGAAAATAAAGAAGCAAGGGAGGGAAGAAAGAAAGAAAGAAAGAAAGAAAGAAAGAAAGAAAGAAAGAAAGAAAGAAAGAAAGAAAGAAAGAAAGAGAAAGAGAGAGAGAGAGAGAGGGAGGGAGAGAGAGAGAGAGAGAGAGAGAGAGAGAGAGAGAGAGAGAGAGAGAGAGAGAGAGAGAGAGAGAGAGAAAGAAAGAAAGAAAGAAAGAAAGAAAGAAAGAAAGAAAGAAAGAAAAATCTAAGCAAAAAAAATTTACAATCCCGGGTGAAATTGGTGGATCTCCTGCCATTGGTGCTTGCTGGAGAAGTTTAGTTGTCACATTAGTAGCAAACTAGCTGTGCTATCTGAATGAGTTAGTGAAGAGACCTCAACAAATAAGCTCAACTTGCTGCATGTCAACCTCCAATGAAATCATAATACAAAAACAAAGAATTCATAAAATGATAGAAATTACATGGCACCAAATGAGATCCAAGGATTTTATCCTTTCATTTATATATGCTTGTCTCTCTGTCTATAAACATATGTTTGCACATGCTGTGTATTGATAGATTAACATATAAAATTACAACATTGCATTTTCAACACTGTAGTTAAGGTTGTCTTTGCATTTATATTCTGGGGTTTTTATAACTGAGCCATAAACATTCTCACTGGCTTGAAACTTGGCACACAGCAGAAAACTAGGTCCGTGTTAATTTTTATATTAAAAACCAAAAAAATTCACAGAAATATTAAGATTTTTAACATTCTCTTCAATTTGTATAATTAAAAATATTTTGTTTTGTAGATAATGTAATTCAGTATTCCAAACCCACCTTTTCAAAAATACTTAAGCTAATCAACTAAAAATATTTTTATTTTTAAATTCATTTCCCCATCTTAAAAAGGAATTTAAATTTCATTGGTTCCCATCTTACATATATGTACAAATGCAGACACATACATAAAAATGTGACTGCTTTTAGGGAAATCGTAGTTAACATGTGGTATTTCAAATTAACTCATGGATTATAGAAATCAATAGTGATAATTTTACTTAATCTTTCAATGCATAATATATCTATGTACCATATATCTATAAATCTCTATATAAAATCATGTGTGTATACATACACACACACATATATATATATAATATATATGTCTGAACTTTGTCAAAGAAATGAAAATAAGTCAAATATAATTCTGCAATTTAATTTTCCCCGACATGATTATTTAAGAGAAAAATAATTCATTTTATTAAAGGTATAGAGAAGATTTATCGGAAGAAAAAAGTCAATTTATTGTTGTGAGACTAAAAAAAAAGTCATGTCAATCTTAATGTTTGGAATAAAAATTAAAAGCCTTAAATGACTTTTGTTCTTTTCTTTTTCTTTCTTCTTTTTTTGGGGGAGCACGGAAGGGGAGAAAGAGAAGAGAAGCATAGAAACAGTATTTTAAAGTTATTATTCTTTTATTTCTTGAAACTGAGTACTGATTACTTTCAAGCACATGCTTCCATTTATTAGAAAAACATGTTTTTTAAATTAAATTTCCCTTTAAAAACAATGGGTTAAATTAAAGAAAAATGTTTTGTGAACCTTACAAAGGTCTTTTACAGACTAAGAATTCTAAAAATAATGTTAAATTTTAACAATACCTTTCACTCATTTCCCACCAAACTCTTCCCCATTTTTACATTGTGCTCAAGGAAAAAAAAATATTTTTAAATTGCTTTTTGTTTGGTAGTGAGTGGGGGAGGTGATAGGTTTAGACATAATTAAATGTGAGACATGTAGACTAAATTTATCCTAAGGTATATTTCTTTAAAAGACTCAGGTTAGGAAATACACGGCAAAAATATGTTTTGAGTTTGAATACAGAATTTGAAAAATGGGTCAGGATATTCATTGACCCTGAATGTGGCCAGTTCCGAGGGTGCTTAGTACGCATTATGAATACGTGTGTAACATACCAGGGCAGAAAAGATGAAATAAACAAGCTATTTTCAAGAGTTTGCAATACTGGCTTGTGGCTTATTACTTCAGTACTCCTGAGCTATGCACTCATCCCTAAGGGCTCTGTTTATTTTTTTCCTAAACTCTGTGGCTGCAGACTCTTGGGAATTGTGAGTGCTACACTGGCTCTGCTGCCCTGAAGCTTACAGTGTGTATGATTTTGTAAACTCCACATTCTTGTTTGGGTGTCTGCACCACATTAAGCATTTGGACTTGCTACTACTTTACAGCACAGTACCAATTGCTTCATGTCACTATTCCCCTGTGGATTCAATCAGGATAAATCACTCACCATTCAAGAGGCAAAGCTAGGGATAGGTTTGATTCAGGGGGGAAAAATATAATGCAGGATATTGATGTGAAATATTCACTACTGTGAAACTAGACCATATTTGGTGACCTAAGAAATATATTTTTAATAGTTTTACTTTTTTTAAGCACACACAACCTGCCTTTTTATTACCTCCAGGCTAGCAAGCTATAAATGCAAATGAGTACAAACTTGGCACACTGAAATCATGAAGTGATCAGCAAAAGAAGTATGTTGGTTGCTGAAAGTTCTCTTTTACTGAAATAAATATGAATTTCAGAAAAGAAAAAATTTTAAAAGGAATTATTGATAATTTAATCATTGTAAATGATGTGCTTCAAATGCATTTTTTTTTTCCTATCTTCCTTTAAGGTAAGGAGAGTAAGTTTAGTAGAGGAATGCATAGAGCACTGATCATGGAATCAGGAAGATCTGAATTCAAATCCTGTCTAAAATATTTCATTAACTGTAGGATTCTGGACATTGTATTTACCCTCTATCTGGTACATTTCATCTGAAACATGGGGATTTTAATAGCAGCATCTCCCAGGATTATTTTGGGAATCAATTGATATAGTTATTTGCAAAGTGCTTTGTAATCTTTGACATGTGATATAAGTGGTAACAATTATTGCTGTAATAACCTTGCTAGTATTTTGATTTCTCCATCAATATTCATTAGGAAAATTTTTGATACTGCATATTTGGTCTTCTTTTATTTTCATCAAATTAACTAATGACTTGTTTATTTTTCATAAAACCAGTTCCAAAACTTATTTATTAACTCAATAGCTTTTTAAAACTTTCCTCACTTTTGATTTACAGGATTTACAATTTGGTGTTCAGTTAAAGATTTTAAATTTGTTCTTTAGTTTAATTTAGTTTTTTTTTAAATTTTAGTTTGCATGCCCAGTTCATTAATTTTTCTTTTTCTTTTCCCATTTTGTTGATGGAAACAAATTAAATAGACTTCTCCTAAGTCCTCCTTTGGCTGCATCCTATAGATTGTGGGATATCTTTAATGAAATTATTGCTGTTTTTATGATTTGTTCTTTGACTCACTTATTTTTAGGATAAGATTATTAGTTTCCAATTAATTTTGAATCAATCTTTCCACTGCCCTTTGTTGAATGTGATTTTTATTGTATAATGATCTGAGATGTTTAGCATTTCTGCCCTTCCACAGTTGTTTTTGATTTTATGTTCTAATACATGGTCATTTTTGTGTAGGTGCCATTTGCTGCTGAGAAAATGGTTTTCTGTTCTCATTTGGTTTTCTCCAAAATTCTGTCATTTTGAACTTTTTAAACATTCCATTTACTTTCTTAGTTTCTTTCTTGCTTCCTTTTTGGTTGGATTTATCATATTCTAACCGGGACAACTGAGTTATAATTTTGTTCTTTCTTTTTTTGGCAAGGCAATGGGGTCAAGTGACTTGTCCAAGGTCACACAGCTAGGTAATTGTTAAGTGTCTGAGGTGGATTTGAACTTAGGTCCTTCTGACTCCAGGGCCGGTGCTCTATCCACTGCACCACCACACTCCCCCCCACCCCTTGCACTCTATCTCTTCCAAAAACTCATTTAACTTCTCCTTTAAGAATTTGGATGCATATATATTTAGTATTGATATTGTATAATTTAGGAAAAAGCAGTTTCTGTCCTTATTTCCTTAATTAGTTTAGTTTTGTTTTTGCTTTTTGGGGATCAGGATTGTTACCCTACTCATTTTGTTCACTTCAGTTGAAACATAATAGATACTGCTCCTACCTCTTACTTTTTACACTATGTATGTTTCTCTGCTTCAAGGGTGTTTCTTGTGGACAGCATATTGTATGATTCTGTTTTTTTTTTTTTTTTACCATTCTGCCTTTCACTTCCATTTTAATTTAGAGTTCATTCCTTTCATGTCCAGAGTTATGACTATTTCCCTCCATCCTATTTTCCCTACCATTTGTTCTCTTTCACCCTTTTTCTCTTCACCAGCATTTTGCTTCTGTCTGCTGCCTCCCCTGATTTACCCTCCTTATGTCAGTCCACCCTGTATTTAGTCTATTTCCCTCAAATTTACCTGTCATGTAAGATAGATTTCTATATTCAACATTATTCCTTCTTTGAGCCAATATTGATGAGTATAAAATTCTAACATTGATCATCATCCACCCTCCAATATTCCCTTCCACTGTATTATGTATTTTTGTACCTCTTCATTAGAAATAGCTTACCCCATTCTACCTCTCCTTATCAACCCAGTAACATTTTCATCCTTAATTATTTTTATTTCATTCTCTCAAATTCTCCTTATACATATATTCTCTATGTATATTTCTTCTAGCTATATTATTAGTGATAGTTTTTAAAAATGATGAGTATTATCTTCTCATGTAGGGAAGTAAGTAGTTTAACTATTAAATTCTTTATATTTTCTTTTCCCTTTTTACCTGTCTATACTTCTCTTCTATTGGAAATCAAATTCTTGATTTAATTCTGGTTTTATCCTTATGAAAGCTTGAAATTATTCTATATCATTGAATGACTACTTGTTTCCATTGATGTATTATTATTAATTTTGGAAGATAAATGATTTTTGGTTATAATCCTAACTTCTTTGCTTTTAAGAATATCATATTCCTTGAAACCCAGTGTTTTAATGTTGTAGCTGTTCAGTCCTGTGTAATCCTGATTGTGGTTCCCCAACATTTGATTTTTTTTCCTTTCTGTACAGTTGAAGCTTTTTTTATGTATTGACCTAATAGTACTGAAATCTGACTATAATATTTTTTAGAATTTTTATTATCGATCTCTTTCTTAAGGTGATTGGTGGATACTTTCAATGCCTGTTTTGCCATTTAGTTCCAAGATATCAGGGCTCTTTTCCTTGATGTTGGCCAGGTCCTCCTTTTGATCATGACTAGTCCAATGAGTCTGTTATCATCTCTCCTGGATCTATTTTGCAGGTCAGTTGGTTTTCTCATGAGGTATTTTTCATTTCTATTTTTTTATTTGTTTTTACTTTTGTTTGATTGATTTTCATTAGCTAGCACATACACAATTCTAACTTTTAATGAATTGTTTTCCTCTATTTTCTTTTGTACTTTTCTATTTGTTTAGTTGTTCTTTTTTAAGGAGTTGTTTTCTTCGGGGTTTTTTTGTTTCTCCTTTTCCATTAGGCTTCCATTAGTAATTCTACTTTTTTTAGGTCTTTGCTAGGCAATGGGGGTTAAGTGGCTTGCCCAAGGCCACACAGTTAGGTAATTACTAAGTGTCTGAAACCAGATTTGAACTCAGGTACTCCTGACTCCAGAGTTGGTACTCTATCCACTGCACCACCTAGCCTCCTAGTAATTCTACTTTTTAAGCAGCTGTTTTCTTTTTGCCAAGTTGTTGACACTTTTCTTCATAATTCTCTTACATCACTTTTTTCTTTATCCCGTTTTTCTTCTACCACCCATATGATTTTTAAGTTCCTTTTTGAATTCTTCCATGAGTTCTTTCTTTATTTGAGACTACTTCCCATTTTTACTTTGGGTCTTTGCCCATAATTGTTTTGTCATCATTGTCCTCTTCTGGGTTTGTTTATTGATCCTTTCTGTAACTGTAACAACTTTCCATGGGCAGATTCTTTTGGCATCTTTTCCTCTTTCTTTTGAATTTGTCTCTGCTTCTAGTATTGAGGGGTTGTAGGCTTTATCAATTTGCCTGTTGCTGTAAATATGAGGTCCATGGGGACCCTCATATCTTGTGTGACATTGAAGCACTGAGGTTGGGGGAGATGTCTTTGGCTGCTGGAGGTCATAGGAGTCTGGCAATTTTTCTGGTGTTGAACCAGGTCCTAGTGGCAAAGTCTGGGAGGTGCTGATGATAGTGGGGGGTACTTTTGTTTACCCACAGAGATATGCTAAAATATGGGATGTTGCCTTTTTTCCCATGATGGTTTTCAAAGCTAGGTTCTCCTGGCTATGCTGAAGCATGTGGAGGATCTGAGTAATAAATAGCATTTGCCTGCTGCACCACCACACTGGATCTCAGGATTTATCATTTACCTGCTGAGGTAGACCTTGCTGTTCACTGGCTAGGAAACCTTCTGCCCTGAACTGAGTCCCCCGCCCCGCTCCACTTAATCCAAGTGAGACAGACCTTTCTTAACCTATCTTCCAAGTTATTTCATCTCAAAGATTGCTTCACCCCCTTTTTCCTGATTCTACTGTTTCAGCATTTATTTGGGGGCACTTTTTTTGTCGTTTGGAGGTGAACATGGGAAAATAAAGGGGATTTACTGCTTATTCTACTATCTTAGTTCCCAGAAGTTCACTCTAAATGTTTTCAAGTGATTTTATTTAAAAAAAAAACAACTTAAATTTACTCACAAGTTTAGGGAAATATTTCTCCAATGTCAAGTGATGAATACATCTGTATCATCTAGCTGAACTCTTTGCTCACATGACAGGAAGATCAGAACCAGGCTTCTAAAAGAAAATGAAAGGACAGAGAGATACCAAAAGACAAGATAAAATCTCTCCTTATTAAGAAGCCATGAATTGTATAAAAAGTATGATACATTCCACAGTTCACAAACTATAATCATTTCTACAAATATGAAATAATTAAATGAACTACAGTATTTAAGTTGATGTGAGGGAAATGGTTATGTTAACTTCCAAATACCTTAACATTAATAAAACTTTCGGTAACATGAGAATGAAAATTCTGGGTTGTTCATGTACATAAGCTGTTAGTGTTGATATAAGTCTATATATTAGTCAGTGAACAAGTAGTTATTAACCATTTAGTAGGTACTAGGCTCATGTTGCCATTGCATGCTGGCAAATTGTCTTCAACTTAGAGTAAGTTGTTAGGGGACTGAAAAATTTAATTTAATTGCCAAGAATGGCATAGCCATTTTGAGTACTTACTTAAATACAAATAGCTATGATACAAGTAGAGAATTAGAGTATTTTACATTAGCAGGGATTTAAAGATTATATACTGCAATGACCTCATTTATGGATGAGAGGAAACTAAGGTTATTAGTAAATAAGTAGTCACATAGTTTTTAAGCATTAAAGCTAGGACTAGACAGGTATTCTAAATCCAATTCTATTGGAATTAGGTACTTTTTGGTTACAGAAGCAGAGAATGTTGAGGCTTAAAGCAAATTTAAAAAGTGAACTCTTACTACCATTTGCAATTGCAGTCTGACCATGGTATTGCTTGTAAGTAGTAGATAGAAATAAGGTCTCAAGCTTGGAAGAATCATATTGAAATCTTACCCTCTCTATGGTGTCAAACTCAAATAGAAATGAAGTACATTAAAAAATACATAAATATCACTACAGGCTATGTATTTATTTAGAAAACCACATATTACAAGATATTATAAATTTTATTGTATTTTTATTTATTTTGTTAAACATTTCCCAATTATTTTTATAGCAATCCCTATGTGGTTGACATCTCTACTTTAAGTAATCTCTAAGAATTAAGAATATGAATTATAGAAAAAGTCCAAGTTTTTATTAATCTAGAGTTCCCACATTTAGGAAGCCTTTAAATTAATAAAATCTTAGATTGAGCTTCTATGCCCATTTATTTTCATATCAGCTTTATCTCTTAATATATCTCCTCACTATCTTGATGAATAATCTATTCTAACATTTAAAAAATAAAAAGAGAAATCTTGAAAAGTCAATCATGATATCAACTATATGTAAAAACATATGCCATAGTCTAAACCCACAATAATTCTCCACTACTTGAACTCTGCAAAGAAAGTAATAAGGTATGTTCAATCTTCCTTCAATGCCCTAAACCAGATCATGATAATTATATGGTTTTCAGTTTTTTTAATGGGTCTTTTCATTTATTTTTGTAGTCATTGAATATATTGTTTTTCTGTTTACTTTACATCTATGAACATAAAATAATTCTTAACAGTGAAATAACATTTCCTTACAATATATTCCTATATCAGTTTATTTAACTATTCCCGAAATTATGGCTGACCCTTTTATTTACAGTTCATTGCTATAATACAAAAGTGTATAGATAAATATTTTAAGATCTATGGAACCTTAATTTCAGCTACTGACCTCATATATTTTTTGAATATTTTTGGATATTAGTCACTTTTTTTCCCTTACAATGTTTGGACCAATTCATAGTTCTACCAACTGTATATTAGTATGAGCATCATTCCACAACCTCTCCAACACCAACTTTTTGCTTTTTTGTCAATTGTCTATGGGTGAAGTGGTCTTTATGTAATTGTTTTGATTTGTGTTATTTTAATTAGTAACTTGGAGAAAATTTTCAGTTACAAAACATTCTTCTTGACACTAATATTTTCCTCTTCTCCAATCAACAACCATTTATTAAACATCTACTATATGCTAGGTACTTTGGTAAGCACTGAGGATAAAAAGACAAAAATAAATTTAAAAAATATTTTAAGGACCAGCCCATGGCCCAAATTAATGAATTTTTTTCCAAGCCATAACAGTCCACAAAGAGCTCTCATTCCTTAACAACTGTCCTTACTTATACTATATACATAATATACTAATATAGCCATTCTTTTCTCTAAGGATTTTTCTTATCAAATTGACTGGAAACACATGGGACAATGGAATAATTTTTCAAATACTGCTACACAAATATATATTATATATTATATACTATATATTATATATTAATTTATATATATATATATATATATATATGTATATACATATATATATGTATATATATATATGTATATATATATAGTAGTATAGGACTTAGGGGTTCACATTGTCCTTCCTGACTTCAGATCTCAGTGATGTGGCTCTGATATGGTGATTAAAAAAAGAAGTAAATATTCATATAGTTGAAACTAGTGTCATTTGTAATATTTGTTCCATTTTTTCCATTCTATTCACTCAGTAGGTACCTAAATATTTATTAAAAACCAATTAGTTCTAAGCACTTAGCTAAGCACAGGAGATACAAGGAAAAGGCAAATGATAATCTCTGCCCTCAGGAGCTCATTCAGCAATGCAATAAGTAATTATTAAATGCCTAGGCTATGAACACTAAAAATTGTGCTAACTTTTTATTCTTATGTTACTTTCTCCTTTGCTCAAGGATATTATTTGTGCCCAATTTAGCTATTCTCTTATCCTTTCTAGCACATTGCAGTCCTCTATCTCTAGGTTTTTCCATCTTTAACAGTCTCTTAGTCCCCTTGTTTCCCATTAGGATGTATGTGTTCTTGTTTTACTATAAGGGGGCCTTAACACTAAATAATTTCAAACCATTACGGATAATTATATTCACTATCATACTGTATGATTCATAAAATGAAGAACATAGAAATAGAAAATTGGAAAGACCTTTTCTTAAGACCTAGACAATCATCTTAGATAAGTAAAATAAATATTCAAAATTAAGAGGGAATGTATTTTAAAAAAACCTTTAAAGGAATGGTAAACTGGTATTAGAACATAAGTTTCTTTTTACTCTCAGGCCAGCCCTATCTCATTGAAATAAAACTAAAACTCCAAATTCTATTTTCTTCTCCTTCCTCAAACAGGATAGTTTTCATTTTCAAATAACTTCTTAATTTTCATAAAATCAGAGAACTGATGTGAATATATACTTATCAATTATTAGGGATAAATGTTAGGCCTTCTATTTCACCGATACATGGAACTTCCAAATGAGAAAACCATATATAATAATAGGTTGACCCTGTCTATAAAATTTAAAATTTCTCTCTCTCTCTCTCTCTCTCTCTCTCTCTCTCTCTCTCTCTCTCTCAACCTATTTTTTTCAATCAGTTTTAAGTATTTTTCCTTACTTCATCTAAACTCATTTATAATGAGAGTAGAACATAGACATAGTAGCTCCTAACTCGCAGCTAGTAATTGACTCAAGGGTATATACATTTGTAAACAATAAATTAAACACTGAGGAAAGGCTTGATAGTTCATGGTTAAGCTTACAGATGAACTTTATCATTTTATTCATTTGATCTCCATCCCCATCTCTTCCATACTTTCTTAAATGGACTACTATGTTCATGTGTCCCTCATGCAAGTTTGAATCTGAACTGAAACTGAAATAGAGGTTCTGGGATGAAAACAGCTTGATTCACCCTTGATTCCTTCTGTGGATCCTTCTTTCTCTGGATCTCAGGCAGAATAAGTGATTAGGAAAAAGAAAATAACTATTCTGCCTGGCAAAGAGCTGTTAGGCTGGTAGAGATAATTTTCAGAAGCTTTCTGAGGAAAACTAGAGAGTATTTTTAAAGGAATTTTAGATGCCTTATAATAAATCTGGATGTGCTTAAACAATCCCAGAGGAGTTTAAAAAAGTCTGGAAGTGTTTTCTCAAATAACTATTTAAAGCATATTAGAGTTTTTTAATTGCACTGGGACTTTTCAAAGCATATCAGGGCAAAACAGTAGAGTATAGGCCCCAATATGCTAATTAATAGCTAGCTAGACCCCTGAAATAAACCTGCAACACTTCATTAATCAGGCAGTAATTGAATTGGCACAGTGCTTTTTGTGCAAACTACATGAAAATTGAAATACCAAACCTGGCAGTAGGGAGGGTAAGGTTCTGCACAATGGCATGTTTTGGGGCATCATATTTACAGTTATAGTTGGACAGATGGCTCCGGTGTCAAAGAGGTTCTGAAAGCAAAATCTCACTGTTTTCCCTGAGCCCGGTGCACTGTTGCTTCTCTCTGACCTGGTCTTTCAGGTAAATAATATTTGGTGACCAAAAACATAACTTAACGGAAATAAAAGTAAAGACTAATATACCTTACTCTGTCCTAAAGACATCTGCCAATTAATGTTATTATAAAATAATAGTGAGGAACAGATGTTTCATTTGCTAATTTTATATCTGACTGTTTGAAAGCTAACTACCTGGGGATTTATCTGGCAAATACGACTTTGCTTACAAAAAGAAACAATACATGCATTTTCCTGCACAGCTGATGTGGTATAATTCGGGATATTGATTGCCTATAGTAAGAGCTCAGTGAGAAGAAGACTGATTGCTTCTAAATGAAGAGAAGAAAAATAGCACTTTAGATCTTTTTATTTTTTTCTTCAAACAGAACATTAAGCATATTGCCATACCAAGAAAAACTGTTCCAATAAAAGAAATATGTCTGTCATACTGTGAGGATGGAGTAGGGGGAGTGAATTTGGATAAAATAAAGACTGACATAAGTTTTTAACCAGAACTTAAAACCAAAATCATTTTGCTAGTCTCTTAAAGGATCTTTAGCTGTCCAGGGAATTAGGAATATTAGGAAAATGGGTGTGGGTTCAAATTCAACCCCCATTTCTTTCTTCTAATCTCCATTGATCCCACTATAGTTTTGAACACAGCTGAGATAAACATTAAAATCTTACAGCATTTATCTGATTCTCTTATTTGTTTGTTTTCTAACTTTTCTTGTCTTTTCTCTTAGTAGATCCAATATATATGGAAACCCACCATTCTTATCTGAATTGATGTGATTGTAAGTTTTGTAACTTCTGTTTGGGACCAATGTAGCCCCATCTGGGATGAGGTCACTCAAAACTGCTTTGAGTTTTATCCACAAGCTTGATTCTTGTGTGATTAATTCATCTTAAGTTCAGTTGCGAGTACACTAAATTACAGATCCTGCAGGTAAACCTTTTGAAATTCTTTTTTTTTTTTACTATTGATCTTCATGTGAGTGTCTGCCTTCTGATATCAACAAAAAATTGGATCAGTTTTTTTTGTACACTGTTTCCCCCATTTGGATGTGAATTCCTAGCCAGACCAGGTGTAGGGACACATATCTGTTATTCCTGCTGTTGGGAAAGTTGAGATCTGATGGATCTCTAATAAATGGGAGATCTGCGTGGTGTTGGATGTATTGGGGGAACCACATTAACTGTAGCACCAATATGGTGAATTTTGTAAGAAAGTGTGAATCGGCCTAGGTAGGAAGCAAGGAGTTCAGAATTCCTATGACAATTAGCATTGAGATTAATAATAATAACAGTGATGATAGTATACAAATAGCTGCCAAATTTTAATCCTGAGCAAGATAGAGAGTAAGTCTAAAAAAGAAATGGAAACATCTTCCTTGAAGGGAAAGACTTTTTTTTTCATCATATCCTCAGTACTTAGCACATATACTGAGTTAACAATTAATGCTTGTTAACTAACAAACTTGATTGCTGAGAATACAGGCATATAGGGTTTCTCTAAGTAAAATATGACAAAAAATATCATTCTTGTCTCCAAAACTTGTTAAGACATCCTGGAGACTTCTAATATTTTTTTTAAATTAAAGATATTGCTATTATTGATTATAGATTAGCTCTAAGGTCACAAATGAATTCTCCTATATTAATTTGATAAAATATCACAACCATTCATTGTCATAGCTGGAAGTATCACAGATTCAATTGAATTTAACCAAATTGGTTAATTTCTTACTTGCTTTGTGCCATCTCTGGTAAAACTAAAATGAAAAATCTAACAGTCTCTATCTTCAAGGAGCTTATAGTCTAGAAAAGGAATTAAGACATATACATAAATAACTATAGTATACATTTTAAGGTATACACAAAAATGAGTTACCTGAGAAGCAAAAGAAGTCTTTTCCAGTAATAGACATCTTGGAAGGAGAGCATAGGAGTTTAACAGGTGAAGAAATATTTTAATAAGAAAGATGGAGAGACCACTCTGGATGCAATTATCTAGAGTTAGAAAGAGAAGAATGATAAAAATAGCAAGTCCACTATTTTCATTTCAGTGAGGAAGAGGAAGTCCAAAAGATCCAACAAATTGACCAAGGTCACATCAAAACATAGCATCTGAACTTGCATTTTCTGACTCAAGCTCTATGCACATTCTAATATGTCATGTTGTCTCTTTGATAAGGATCAGAAATGTGAACAGTAAAATAGGTACTCCAGGTTCAGCATCTTTTGTGCCATCTGTTTGCCA
Source organism: Macrotis lagotis (assembly GCF_037893015.1). Taxonomy (NCBI): domain Eukaryota; kingdom Metazoa; phylum Chordata; class Mammalia; order Peramelemorphia; family Peramelidae; genus Macrotis; species Macrotis lagotis. Next base: position 194,611,077 of record NC_133663.1, read on the forward strand.
CTAACTAGGAAAAATTGCCTCTTAGGTGTGGAGTTGAAATTACCTTCATGATCCCCCATAAGTCAATTAATTTCTTTGAGTCTCAGTTTTCTCATCTATAAAATGGACATTCCTATAACATGTAGCTCACAGGATTTTTTTGAAGCCAAAGTGGAATTTTTTATGTAAACTGTGTTGCAAATCTTAAAGAGCTAGACATTTGTATCATGGGTATTATTACTAATACTATTATTAGTAGTAGTATTACTACTACTTTTGCTGGTGCTGTTGCTATTATACTATCTTTGGCTATTAATCATTTAGGGAAATTGTGTTGAACTCTTCTTGTGTTGTACTTTGCAATATGGTATTTAAAATAAATAATCAACAAATAAATACAATCTGAAAATTCCCCAACCAAATTATTACTGAACATTCATAACAATTATCTTTCAATGGTATAGCACTTGAAAGCTTCTGTGGGTTTTTTGACTTTCTTCCAATAATAAAAGTAAAATTTCTAGGTAACTATTAATGATAATGTTCCCTTAAGCTCTTCATGAGCAGTTATTTAAGACAAAGGTCCTCTATGCATTTTCTTTTTGTCTTTCCACATATGATGGTAAATAGAGAGGACTCCAGGAAAATTGAAGTGGAACAAATTTGTCTTCAATACTCCCTTCCTTCCCATTCTGAATTCTTTTACCTTGGAAGTACCACACGCCTGATTTTACTCTTTGATTCTCTAACCATCTTTTTCCTATCAAAGCAAGAAAAAAGCAACAGGAATAGGTCTATGACTTCTAATATTATGTAATAATGAATGCAAATGAAAAAGAGCTTCATCTCTGGATTTCTTGGTAGAGGGTAAAGATGTAGCAAATTTGATAAATGAGGAATCAGATCCATATACATTCCTCTCTCTCTCTCTCTCTCTCTCTCTCTCTCTCTCTCTCTCTCCCTCTCCATACACACACACACACATAATTAGAGAGAGATACATGTGTACATACCCCCCCCACACACACATACACACACATATAGTGAGAATTAAACATTTAAGGAAAATTGTTTATCTTAAGTTGCTTACAGATACTGAAGAAGCAAAAAGTCAAGAAGAGAATTAAAAAGTCTTTCCTTTATCTTCATAAAATTAGAATTAATTATAGTTTTTAATGTGAACTATTTTAAGTTTAGGCATAATATTTGTGAATATCATTGGACATCTATCTAACTTTTTCATGAATTTAAGTGCATTTATTAAGCACCTATTATGTTCCAAGAACTGCATTAGGCATAGCAAAAGAAGTTTAATACAAATCTTTTCCTCAAGAAATATAGTCTGTGTGAGCAACACCAACCTTTTTTTATACAGGTTAAACCATATTTCTTTATTTTACATACAGAAGAGTTAAAGGTTTCATTTCTGCAAAATTAATTGATATAAAAATCTAAGTTTGGATTAGTAGGAACTGATAACTTAAACTTTGCCAATTCCTTTCCCCATTGATGCCATTAAACTTTGTATTTGCTTGCTCTTTTGGTTATCTTCAGGAAACAAGGCAACATCTCTTTCTTTAGAGAGACATACTCTGGCATAGAGGAGCTGAACTCTAAAGAAATAAACAGTCTGACAATAATTGGGACAATTTAACTAACTCTCCCATTTGGCTGCATCAGTTTGAATACTGGACAATTGCCAAATCTCCCTCTTTGGCATTGGGGATCTTTTAAAATTAAAAGCATAATGGCAAAAAGAGAATCAAAGGGTTGAAAGAATCCTTGAAAAGTCTTATGTATCCTCTTACCTCCTAGCAGGGCTATCCTATAGATACAGTCCTATATGTATGCATGCTTCCATTCCTATGGAAAAAATCACGCTGACAAGGTAGGGAAAAGGTTAATTTGTATATACATACATGCATACAGAAATAATACATGCGTACAAGTATATATGAATATTATATATATATATATGTCTTTGTTCTATCAAGATAATATAATCAACATTAGCTTAGACAAAAGTAAGATAGCAAACAGCTGTTATAGTCACAGTATTTATCAAATGAAGCAACAGTTCTTTGATCTAAAAAAACAAAGAAACCTATCTAGTGTTTTTTCAACAAATAGCTTAAACTGATTAGGTATTTTGAACTTCCATGCCTGTTCAGGGAAACACTATCCTTAGAGCTGGCTTGTTAACAAAAAGTAGAGTAACACTTTGGGGAATATATCTCTAGCTATCTTATTTCTTCTAATCATTGTCCCCCTTTCACTAGAGAATTCCCCATTATTCAGTAACATATGGACGAAACATTTCTTCAGTAATCATGTCTGAACAAAGTAATCATTCTCTCATTAACCAATTATTCCTGAGAATCAAATGAAACAGACATATTTGCTAAGACAATTTACTTTAATAAACCCTATGGAACCAGACCTAACATATCTTCTGTTCAAATGGTTTAATTCAAAGTTCATAGAGTAGATGACAGAGAAAATTTTTTGTATTTTTGCTAACAACAAGTGATCTCAGGAATCATGTTAGAGATGGAATAAATACCGGATTTTGACTGGGGGAGGAGCAGGAAGAAAAGATAAAAGAACAAGTTTAACTGATTAATGGTTTTAGTTTTTAACATTTTCAGCTTGAAGAGGATTCTTTCCCACCCCCCATCTCCTGTATCCTGTATCCACAGAATACTTCTATTTATTGCAACCTTGATACTTTCTATAAAGTTGCCAGAGATGTTGGATATGCATCCTGAACTTGGAAAGGATGAGTGAATGCATAAAAAGTACAAAGAGCCTTACTAGAATGAGCTATTGAATGAACAAACAAATAAATAAATCACTAGAGAACTTCTTTATTTTCCAGAATGTAAATGCCAATTTATATCCCTAAATACAAGGAGCTTGGCAATCACTCCCCCATATCAAATAAATAAGTTATCCTTCATAATCGAAGAGGGTTGTGTCATTATATACATGATGGCACGACTGTGCAAAGACATCCTTTTCCAGAACTGTTTCACCCCATGGCCAGATTTAATAGGAAACAGAACTGGTGAAGGTCCAGATGCAGTGGGAGTCCTTGACCTTATGGTTATGGCTTCCCTTCCATATCAGTGAGGTACCACGGGATTCCAGAAGTGCCAGGCAAAAGTACCAAGATGTGAAATTCTGGTGACAAATTGGTGACAAAATGACACATCCAAAACTGTCTTTTGATGAACTAATCATCACTATGAGCTAAACCTGAGTAGCCTGGATACCCCAGCTAGGAATAATGGAATAGGACCCCAGTTCTGTTTTGTTGGTTTTCTGAACTGGGGCCATGATTAAGAATGGCTGGGGGCAATCATATTGTATTGTTAAAGGTGAAATTCTTGGACCTGCCTAATCTAGACCAGAACAAAAGCATTTACCAAGAATGTTTCCATTAATCAAGAACAAAAGTTGAAGATTCGAAGAAGATCAGATTCTGTCATAGTTCTGAACATAAACAATGCCAACTAATGATCTGGCGACTTTATTCCCATGACTGCCAGGCAGCTTCCAAAAAACCAAAGTTTGGGTTCTAGCGGGGGGAGGGAAGTATGGAGTATACTGATGATTAGTCCCAGATCAGCAGACCCAAACTAAATCAATACCACTTTTAGAACTCCATGATTGTAGCCTGTTTGAATAAAGAAAAATCAGATGCCATGAAAAAAATAGAAAGCATGCTAAAAATTGGGATTTTCATTATGAATTATAAAGGGTAGAATGATAAGAGTTTATGGGGGCATACTTATAAGCACTTCTTTCAGTCTGTAAAAATATTTGAATCCTGCTACAACTTGAGCAAAATATCTCATGAAAGTGGATACCATTCCCTCCTTGTGTGAAAGAAGCTACCAATTAAGGACCTTCCATATAGGACACAAGGAGGACCTCCCTCTCATTTTTACTGTGAATTATAGATTCTGAGAAATTATAGCTTCCATTAAGCTGACAGCAAGACAATAAGGAAAATACTTCTTCTTCTTCTTCTTGGCCTTTACATGGTCTCTGTCACCTAGGGATGATTATTGGAGTGCTTATAAGCCCTAAATTCAAATCTCTATAACAATGATTCTTCAGTGCTTCATCCTTCATTTCCCTACCCTACCTGAGATTTCAATTTTATTTGAATCTAAAAATAAAAGATGATCCTCCCTCTTTTTCAACTGGAAGAATGGATCCTCCCTCCTTTCTGCATAAAAAACACCTGCCAAAATACATTTATGCTACTCTAATTTTACTGGTTCTCAAACTCTATGAAATACTTATAATAAAATTGTCTCTAACAACACAGACAATATTCATCTGTATGTCTGTGGTTCAATCTGAAAACCTGAGGTTAACTCCCACCCCTTGTGCTTAATTTTGTGTGGGAGAACTTGCCTAAGTCCCCTAGCATCTGTGGGTCCAAATTTTCTTATCAAAAAAATGAAGAAATTGAACTAGATTAGGAGTTCCTTACTTGGGGGTTGCTTCATGAACTTGTGGTTTTATAGAAATAGGTATAGATAGATATGGATAAAAATATAGATATACACATATATACAGCATAAATATATGCTTATGTAGTTAGGTAGTGCAGTGAATAGATTATTGGGCTTGGAATCATCTTCCTAAGTTCAAATCTGACTTCATTTACTGTTCTGTGACCCTGGGCAAGAAACAACTCTGCTTCAGTTGCTTATTTGTAAGATGCATTGGAGGGGACATGTGGATTAATGATATAATTTCACAGACTTTGCAAAACTTTTGAGAACTAGTTGACCAAGACTACATATTTTCCATATCTAAAATAGTATACTTGTTGATAGGGTTTTATAAGAAATTCATAACTGACTTGAATGTACTTACACTTTACCTGGGAAGAGATATCATAACAATAAAAATTGATGGTTATGATAATAAGCAACTAGAACTTTTACTAATAATGACTTAGATGTAATTTTGAAGTTTACAAAACTCTTTGTAGATATATATGTATATGTATATATATGTATATGTATATATATATATATATTTGTAGTGTATACCAAAGTTTGCAAAACTCTTTGTAGATATATATGTATATGTATATGTATATATGTATATATATATATATATATATATATATATATATATATATATATATATATGTATGTATGTATGTATGTATGTAGTGTATACCAAAAATCCATTTGACACTACAGGCCAGTAAGAATTTTGGAACACATCATATTGTTTCATTTTATCTTCATATTAACTCATGGATACAATGCTAGTATTACCCTCATCTTGCTACCAAGAATCATCCAAACAGTGAATTTTATTATTGACAGAGTTGGTAGCAGGTCAACTGAGATGCTGAGATTCCCTGCAGAAGTATATTTCAGAGACCAATATGTTTATGCCCTCTGAGTTTATTTTTGATAGTTCCCAAGTTTGAGATTTTATTCTCCCTCCTTTCTAGAGATGGAAACCTTCAACAATTTGCTACTAGGAAAAAATGAGGATTACCAATGAATCTTTAGCTATAAGACTAAAGCTATATTGCTGTGACCTGGAAAAGATCTTAATTTAGAAAGTGTTACCCACTGCATTCTAGGTCATTACTGGACAATCATCTTGACTGTTTTCTTGCCACTGGACTTTGATGACTCTGGAAGAGAAAGTAAGGTAGATGATTTTAGCAGTTTATTTAAATACAATTGACATTGATGTCATTGGTCCTCTTCAAGAATGAAGGATGAACAGCAGCAACAACAAAGTTACATTGAAAGAAAGTGAGGGAGATAAAAATGTGGTCCTTTCTGTCCACTACTCTTAACATGGGATACTTTAGAATAGGAAGGAAGCTGCCTATTCAACAATTCCAAAAATGTGTTTTCTTTCTGGGGTAAATATTGTAGAAATATTGGGTGATACTGAAGGACCTGGGGAAATTATACATGGATCTGGGGGAAGGGGAGCTCACTAGAGTAAAAAGTGATGCTGATGATGTTTGTCCTTTGTTCTCAAAGAAGACTATGACATTATGGAGGTGATGTCATAGCAAATGAATTGGATTTGAGTGAGGGGGTGTTGTGCTAAGTCACCAGTCTCACTTTCTCCTCCAGAGTCATTTGGGTTTAGTAGCCAAATATGGATCAGGAGATGACCCTGGCTTTGGGGCAAACAGGGTTAAATGGCTTGCCCAAGATTTCACAGTTAATGTCAAGTATCTGAGATGGAATTCAAACTCCTGTCTGGCTGACTCCAAGACCACTGCTCTATCTACTGGGCCACCTAGCTGCCGCAGGGAATAAAAGGTATATCTGAGATGAATAAGAAATCTAGTTCCCTTTTGAGGTCTGACTTGATAAATCATTTGAATGATTTCTGTGTTTTTTGCAGCTGTTTGTGGGGTACTGTGAACCCTTTATTTCTTTTGGATTTTTGTGGAGTACAAGAAAGTTGTCACATACTTGATTTGCAAGCATTTACCAATAGAAGTATCTGTAAGAGAATGAGGGATCATTTTTATTTGTATTTGGGGAAAACAGACACAAGATATACTCTGAGTATTTTAGAGATCATTGTAGAGTAATTCAGGGGAAGAAATGAGCCAAAGAAAGTTATTCTCCAATATTTGCGAACTCAAGCATTGGTACAATTTATCTGAACCCAGAATATTCTGGACCATGATTTTTTTTGAAGAACACAGATAACCATAAGTAGGCAAATGCAATGTTATTTCACAAACCAAGATTAAGCTGATTAAAAAGGCATGACTATTGATACTATTAATAATCGATATTTTAACATTTCAAGTTGAAACATTATAATAAAATAACCTTATGAACTAGGCATAATTGTTATTATTATTTCATCTTACATGTGAAGAAACTGAAGTTTAGAGACATTGAATGATTTCTCTCTAGCTAGTGTTAGAGATCAGATTTGGACATAGGTCTTCCTGATTTCAGGTCTAGAACTATGCTAAACTTCTCTTATGCCCATCACTTGATGTTCTTAGATTAAATTATTTAATATCTGCTTAATTAACTTTAGACTTCAGGCACATGTAAATTTGGGATCTAATTTAAACTTGGAGAATATGCCAAATAATTCACAGGGGAGAACTAGCGAAACTTGGCTAACATTACATTGTCTCTTAAATTATGTACATATTGTCTTTTGCTCCACCATCCCTCAAAAAGTTTATTTTTTTATAGATGACGTCTATGAAAAATGATCATTTTTTGACCATACTGGCTCTATGAATCAGAAGCATAACAGCAGTGCTGTTATTTGAATTATAATATTGATAGGCATTGAAGTATGCTGATTAAATTCTTTCACATTAAGGCAATGGTTTTGAACAAAAACAAAATGATTTCAAGGCATATTTACTTGCTTATTTCAAGTATTATTTGATAAAACAAAATTCCAGATAAACATGTGAAAATTTTTAAGAGACTGCATTGTTATGAGAATTTGATGTGAACCATCGAATTCCATGAAGTATTTTACATTTTATTAAAAAGTAAGTAAAATAAGTTTATACAGTAAATAAAAGCAAACTCAACTAACAATATAAAATTCATGTTGATAATAACTTTTTCAAAGCTTGAGTCTTCTTTCAATTTAAAATTTACATAGTAACTTAGAAGTCAAGAGAGAAGCACAAATATACAAATTAGTGTAACCAAATATTACCATTTAAAATATAATTTTATGGCATTGTTTACTGATTTCTTATTAGAACCTTGAGAAAAGAACTGAAAAAGAAATAAATGACAGTATTTATGGCTGGCATAGAAGAAATAATTAATAAAATAATAAAAAGCAGCCTTGAATTTATGGCACTGAGTCTTTCAAAAGAAGAAGAAAGAAAAAGAACAATCAATTAAAAATACACAACATTGAAATCAAGGTCAATCTGGATCAACAAAGGCAAAGAGAAGCAATGTTAAATGGATACATATTCAAGTCAATCCAAGCAAAAATGCATATTTTAAGTTTTCCCCATGTGTCAAGTACCGTATTATCAAAGACAGAAATGAAGCTGCAGCTAGGTGGCACAGTGGATAGAGTATCAGCCCTGGAGTCAGGAGGACCCAAGTTCAAATCTTACCTCAGACACTCAATGATTGCCTAGCTATGTGACCTTGGGCAAGTCACTTAACCCCATTGCCTTAAATAAAATTAAAAAAATATAGAAATGAAGGCAAAAAACCTCTAGTTTCTGTCCTCAAGAACACTCTAATAATCAGACAAACAACTATTTACATACAAAGTACACACAGAGCTTATGAAAGGGAAAGCTTTAGTAGTGAGGGGCTGAGAGAGGGAAAGTTGGATTTGAGTTGCTTGAAAGAAGTTAGGGAAGTCATAAGGCACACTTGAAGAGTGAGAGAATTTAAGGCATGGAAGGATCATCGTGAAACTTGTTACTGCAGTTCTATGCTCTCTTGGGAATCTAGAGAGTTCTGTGTTTAATCAATTGTTAATTTAATTCCCTTGGTCTTGCAATTTATTTAAAGAGGTTTTTTAATGTCTTCAGTGTTTAGATACTCATATTCTATTCTAATTTTATAAGATTCCCTATTGATTTATCTATTTGGTTTTTTATGTTTTTAACTGAATTTTTTTTGTCTTGGGGAATTTTGGAATTTTTAGACTTTTTCCCCTAAATTACCCTATTACTCCCTTTATGACTTTTTAACCTTTGATGTTGGGTTTATTCCCATTCATAATAATCCCAAGTTTTTTTTCCCTTAGAATTCTTCATATTTGTCATTTATCACTGTACAATAAAATGCATTATATTCATATGCCATAATTTATACATCAACTCTTCTTACAGACTACAAAGAGACATGTACTATATTTCTAGTTTTGCAGATAAAGCATTTTAAAACTCAAATTTCTGAGGTAGGTGAATGAGAAGGGAAAGACCTCAGATTTGTAATTTAATTCTTGTGGCTTTGATTTTGTATTTATTTCTCTTGGTAAATGAAAATTCCCACAGATTATTGGAAAAAATTCAAATTGAGATAACAGAGGGTTTGGCAATTCCATCATTTTACTAAGATGACATTGTAGTCTATTATTTCTATCTCTTGAACTCTTATCCACCAGCCTAGATTCCTCATTGTCATATCAAATTTAGCTCCTGCAAAACACTACTCTATCATTTCCCCTAAACACACTGCCTCAAATCTGCCCATTTTAATCAAAGGCACTGTTGTTCTTTCATCCAGGCTTGCCACCATAAAATCATCCTCTTCTCTTCATTCATTTTCCATTCCCTACATCCAATCAATACCCAAGGTTTGTCAATCCCACTCCTGTATATATATTTTGCACTTATTCCTCTTTCTCTACTCAATACACAATTACACTCATTAGTCCAGGACTCCATAATTTCTTTCCCCATTTTTAAAACCTATAATTCATCTCCCTACATGAAGTTTATTCCTTATCTTAATTCATCCTCCATACTGTTAACAAATTGAAATGCTTAAAGCACAAGTCTGTGTATGCCACTCTCATCCTGAAGAAGCCATGGTGATTTACCATAGGATAAAATAAAACTCCTTTTTTGGGGCAATTAAAACCCTTCAGAGTGTGACTCCGAATTTTCTTTAAAGACTTCTTTTACATTACTCTACCTTTGACACATCACCTAGTCAAACTCTGTTTCCTATAAATTATTATCTATCCCTTAACTCTGTACCTTTATGAGTTCTATCCCATAACTGAAATACTGAAATATATTCTTTCCTTCATCTCTATCTCTGTCTCTTTCTCTCTTCCCCCTACAAGTATTTCCATAATGCAATGTAACTGCCTTGAGAAAAAAGACTGCCTCACTTTCATATACCAAATCACTAGGTCTAGCACAATTCTTCTCAAATAGTAAGCATTTAAAAATTATTTATTTGACACATGCATATGTTGGAATTGATCCTACATCTCTTGTTAATGATGACGGTTTTCTGATCATTTATACAGGTAGAGTGGAAAAGAAATGCTATGATTCAGTCTTAAAAATATGATGGACATTTATTGTGTAAAGCAAAGTTGAAATAAGACATAAGTCCCTGTCTTTGAGAAAAATAATGTCATGTTATAATATAGCTGCTGATAATTAGTGGGTCACAATATCTTCTGTTAAATGCCAGGGAAAGATTAATTTCACAAATAGTTAACCATTGAGGGAATATAGTGTACAATTCAACAATCATGTGCAACCAAATTCAAGTCAGCAGTTCAGTAGACTCATTAAGTTCTCTCTGATACATATGCAGATGATACTTTCTGTATGCCAGCACAAGCAGGTCACTTTTTTCCCCTACTATATGTCATCTCTACATGTTCAGGTAGCTAGATATCATAATGAATAGACCACTAGGAGAGGATTTCTGACCTGGAGGAAAGAAAAAAACTGAGTTTAAATCAAATTATGTGACCCTGAACAGATCACTTAATGTCTGCCTGCCTCAGTTTCATCAAATATGAAATGAAGATAATAATACCTACCTCCCATGGTTGCTGCAAAGATAAAATGAGATAAAAAATTCAAGGTACTATGTATCTGGCACACAGAAGACACTTAATAAATGTTTATTTCTTTCCTTCACTCTCCTTCCTTCTATTTTTCTCTCTCCCTTCCTCCCTTCCTTCCACCTTTATTTCATCCCTCTAGTATTTCCTCATTTATTCCTCATTTATCTCTCTCTTCCTTCATTCCTGTCTTCCATCCCTTTCTTCATCGCTGTCTTCCATGCCTTCCTTTATTCCTTCTTAAAATTATGTGATAATTAAAAAAACCCTCAAGTGTTGATTGGGTGGGAACCTCAAAAGTATCTTGACTTTAGACTAAAAGATTTTTATTGAAAAAATGTTGCTCATAATTATCAAAACAGCCCAATCTGTACTGCTATGACCTCAGTCACTACCCTCAAGCAATATTCTATATATGCTTTGTTTAATATAGAAGAAAATGGGAAAGAGTAAGATGTCATACATAGAGCCCTCAACAACCATATCCCATGACTTAATTCTAAATCTATAGGTTCTGAATCTAGAGGGTCCTGTGTTGCTTGTACCTAAGATATACTGTGAATGCTGGACTAGAAAAGTAAAAATGAAGGTGGGGAAATGAGCAGAGTCCTGGGGTTGGAATGGTTTCCTAGTCTCCATATTAACCTCTGAGTACTTTAAAGACTTATCTGATTTTACACTTGATGATTCCTCTTTTTGCATCTCATCAAGCACTGAGTACCTTCATCCTGACCCCCTTTTAAATTCTATGTTTCAGGGCATATGGCTGTCTGCATATCTATCTATCAATCTAATTCTATCTACCTATCTAATCAACGTATAGCTGCCTATTTTGCTACAACCACTGAATAAAATGCATTAGGAAGTAACTTCTAAGGGCAAAAAATGAAAGGAGGAAAAATACCAGTTCTGTACCTACACACCCAGATTTTACTTTCCTCCTATAGAGAAGCTTCTTGTCCTACATATGTTCCCCAATTCCTTGTTAGGAAGGGGAAAGTCATGGAAGTTATCATCAGTACTCTCTCCTAGTCTTCTCTATATTTGTCCTAAAATTGTCATCACATAAGGCTGTAAGATAAAATAATAACTCGGACATATAAGGGAGAAGGAAAATATAAGCATTAATTGCAAACTTAATTTAATGTAAGAAGTATCTGGTTTAGACAGAGTATTTCTGATGGTATCTCTCTATGAGGAGATATCATGAGACTGTTAAGGAGAGAGTTGTGATGAAGTAGAATAGAAATGCTTTAGAGAGACTATTACCTAGGTCTACTAACCATATTATTAGAAGTCTATTTTAATTAGCTACATAACCAGAACTGGGGACATCTTCAAAAATGTCTCATTTAACCAGCACTTAAGTTTTTTTTTTTTTCGTTTTCTGTTGTTGTTTTTGTTTATTTTATCTTTGGCTATATTTTGAGTAGAGCTTATGGCATCTAATCAGATATAGTTCTGTAAGGTGAGAGGGTCTTAAGAAATAAATCTCAGGGCAGTTAGGTCGCACAAAAGATAGAGGACCAGCCCTGGAATCAGGAGTACCTGAGTTCAAATCCAGCCTCAAACACTTAATAATTACCTAGTTATGTGACCTTCGCAAGTCACTTAACCCCATTGCCTTACAAAAAAATAAAATAATTAAAAAAGAAGTAAACCTCAAGATATGGACTCTGCATGTTGTCATTTCCCTTCTGGTCTTATGAGTTTCAAAAAGTCAAGAGGGTACCCTGACATCTGGGCATACTAGATTCAAGATATTTTAGGCAGCTCACCATAGGTTTTCTGATGATCAAGGACCTTAGAATACTGTCTAACAGTAGCCACAATGAGGATTCATCCGGCTATCATTTCAAATTTTGATAACAACTTGGTGTTATCCATGTTTTATGAAACAGTTAAGAGTATGTTCCCTAAATGTTGGGGAGATATGCTTTTATTTGTTTTTGCTCTATATTCAAATAAAATAATCCTGTGCAAAATATAATTGAAGTTAAATTTTTAAATGAAATTGTAACTTTAGTCATAACCAGTCGAATTTTGAGTCAGTACCATGTGAGAAAAAAATGCCCCAAACATTTTAGGTTATACAAGACCTCTGAGGGTAAGCATTATCTATATGAACAAATTATTTACATGAACAAACATTGCTTAAACATCTATTATATATAGCATTTTGTAGCAGAAGGTATATGTTGTGGTGTTGTGGTGAAGAGGGGACTAAAAGTAGTCTAGTGTGCCTGGAGACAGAGTACATGGAAGGAAGTGGAAAGATATGGCAAGTTAAGCAGCTTGTTGAAGTTAGACCTAGAAGAGCCCATAAATGTCAATGAATCTGTATACCTCTTTTTCTAGATGAAGAGATGGAGATTCCAGGTGAATAAATGATTGTGAATAACGTAAAGAATAATTTAGAACTTATTAAGTTCTATGTATCCAAAACTATGTAAAAACCTGGGGTGGTTTGGTTGTCCTTTATTCTCAAAGAGAACCAAAATATCATCACTATGTTGCAGTGTGTTCATCTGTAGGTGATCAGACCAGTACGAGTTCAGAATGATCTATCACAATTTTGGCACAAATGATGCATGTGAACATTTGAGGTGATTTTTCTTAATTTGTACATCTCACATTTCTTTTGTTACTTCAGTTCTACTTTGTTCGTAAAGCATAGCACCCTCTTTTATGAAATTATGCTGTACTGTGTAGTCCTGTGCCAGTGTCTCTCACATCATGTAATCTATTCCAAAATGGAGACTCAGTTTGTCCTTGTATTGCCTCTTCTGACCACCATAGAAGTTTTTCCCTTGTGTGACTTCTCCAAAAGCACTGGGGATTCAAATACAAAGGAGAAGTAGTACCCATCATCAAGAAACTTATATAATAAAATAGGGAAGCAATTTATATAGGAGAGTTGTAGCCAAAGATTGAAGTCAGTGGTGTTGATGCATGGAGTTACTGGTTCATCTTCTTGCCCAAAGTCATTCAAAGTCATTCATAGCTTTTGAATAAGCACTAATCAAAATTAGAACCCAGTCCCTCTAGCCCAAAGGTAACTCTCTTTATATTACATTGAATAAGACTAAAGGATGGGAGAACTGGGAGACCATGTAATAGCCTGAATGCAACTATTTTTTCAACCATGAACAAATGTTGATCATATCTCTTATTACTGGGTACTCTTTCATGTACACTTGTTTAGAAGTAAAGACATAAAGTTTTTATTTGAGCCAGGCTTGCATATGAAATCAAGGAAAGTCCTAATAAATGCAAGGAGATCCAGCTTTTAAGCCTTTTCTACCACATAAAACAACCAGTTTCAGGAAGAAGTTTGGAGTCCCAGCATACTCTAGACAAAAGAGAACCACATGCTTTTTAAAACCACAGAAATCTTGGACGAATGTACAAAAGCAGAATTTCTTTCTTATATTTCAGGAGTCAAGAGACATGAAGAGATATGAGAAAAACACCTTTCTATAGATGAAAAAAATCATGTATCAAAGAGGTAAATTAAAGTTAGCTGGATAAAGAAAGGGGAATTAGAAATGTGTGTATTCCACCAAGACATTGCCAATTCCTTCTATCATGATATTCAGTTGTCTCCTACTCACCAGCCAACATACTAAAATCAAATTATTTACTTTCATGGTTCAATCCAAAACCATAATAACTATATTCTCAGGCAATGGAGAAACAAATACAAAAGCAAAAACAACTGCAGTCCTCAAAGAAATAACATTCTGCTAAGTTGAATATGACTTGTATGGAAGAAGGTGAGGCAGAGGGAGAAAATATAAAGGAGTAGAGGTGGGAGATACTGTCTATGGGACTCACTCAGGTATGTGATGGAAGAAAATATGCATATTTCTCTTGTGTGGGAGAAAAGGAGAATATGTATGGGGGTGGAGAATGGTAAAAGCTCATAAAATAAACAGGAAGGAACACAGTAAAAAGGCATAGAGGAAAAAATAGGGACTTTAAAGATAGCAAAATTACTTTCCTAATTTTAAACAGCAAGATTAATATAGATGCTATAAAGGTTTCTGCAAATAATCAAGCAAATCATTATGCAAATTATATGAAAAAGGGTTGGGTAATGGTAGGGCTCCCAAGCCACCACTTGTGTCAATCTAGTGCTCTTCAATAGGAAAAGGTTGAGAAGAACTGTTGCTAGATAAAAATTATACTGAAAGTTTAATAGATACTTTATCAAAGGTAATATTAAAATATGCTACATTAAAAGGCAATTATTAACATTATTTATCTGTTTAAGTCATTAAAAAGTAAAGTTAAAAACAGAAACATCTGAAATAATTTTCTCCTTGAAAAAAAAGACAAGGTGCATTTATGATGCTTAGAAATAGGAAGAGACACAGTGCTGATATCAATCAGTGTCATAAACCATAAAGAAGAAGAAAAATTCAGTGAGACATTATCTTCAAATTGAACTGGAAAAATGTAGTAAAGCCTGAAAATAACCTGATTTCAACACAATTTTACCTTCTAAAAGCTACCTTGGTCCCTCAGTATAAAACAAGATCTAAGGATGCCTCATAAATTCAAAAAGAAATTTATGCTTAAAATTTGCATGCATTCCAAGTTAACTCAGGAATTTTTGCCAAAAAATATTTCTTTAAGTCATAGCCCCTACAAAGTAATAATTTAGGAAGATCATAAAAATAATACCTCTAAAATTAAATAGACAAGAAAATGCTAAATTGTTGATAGGAGTTTGCTTATCCAACAATTATCTTAACAATGAAATCATAGTTTCTACTACTATGCCTAAAGAAATAATACTTAGAATATGAAGAATCACACAATGTTTGGACTATATAAAATTTCATATCACTGGAGACCCCCATAATATACCACTTCTATCACCATTCTGAAGATTTATGATTTCTGCTTTTTACTGAACAATTATTAGGTTCTGGCTATTCTATATATGGTTACATGGATAGTTTGCTGGCATTAGAAACCTGAGTCAATGAGGGATAGCACCTTTAATGGGGCAGTCACACACCTCTGGGTACACTTGCTGACAGCAGCATTGATGGTGGGCACTCACCCATTAACATATTCCTACCCATAAATGCCCAACTGACCATACCAAGAAGTTCCAAATGGTAGTTTGTTTAGAATACATATTATACAATGGTAGTAGTTTATAATACATGTTTATTATTATTAACTTGTGTGCAAATCATAGTATATCCTGGAGAAGGGAATGTGAGTGCATTGTTTTTATGAAGGGGTTATATACTTTCTGAGTTTTCTCCATTTTAAGTACCATAAAAATGATCATGAGATAATCAATAGCTTATTGTTTGTGACTCACAGAATTTAAAGCCAATATCTAATGCTTTAAGGCAATAGAATCAGAAGACATCAACCTCATGCTTCATCAGCATAAATTTCACAATCACTTGATTTGCATAATGGTGCCATTTCTATCACTTGAACCCTAGCTACTAGACAAAGCTTTGCCCCAGATATTTGATGATCTCAACTCATCCTTACTGCTTAACTTGTGAAATTATATGTTCTTCATAGAATGGCTGCAGGGGTTCTCATTTTTCTTTCCCCTACTTTACTGTTGCTTTCAAGAGTAGTTCTTTATGTATTCTGTTGGCTCATCCTTAATGCCATATATATATCTATATATATATATATATATATAGATATATATATATATATATATATATATATATATATATATATCTATATATATATATATATATATATGTAGCATATAAAAAAGGCTTTCTAAATTCAAGATAAACTATGTCCATGAATTTACCTTGTCAAATATTTTTTATTTTCTTAAAATGCACAATCAGGACATCATATTTGTTAGGTTAAATCTCCCATTTGTGTGTCCATGTTGACTATTTTAAATTAAATTCTAAATTTGCTTCACTGTTCTGGTCCTGATTAACCTAGTATCTCTGCTACTCTGGAGGTTTAAATGGTTTCCTATAATACAATCAAAAGCAATACATTGCCCTTACATACAACCATTGAAGAGTAATTTGCCAAAAAAAATTTAAGCAATGACAGCATAGTAAGATTGAATTGAAACCATTTAAAAAATTCTAAGTAAATGTATGAAAGGATAACATATTTGGAAATATCAAGATTACTGTTTTTATTTAGAATAATAGTAGTAGAATATTAAATTTAAATTATCTAATCAGAAAATATTTTTCAGTGAGGTATTGACATTTTGTTCATGTATGTGAATATATATAGACACACATATGCATATATGTATGATATATGCTTACATATGCATATATATGAATAGGCTAAATATTTCTCAAATATTTATCTTCAAACTTGAATATATCTCTTTTTGCACAAATTGGTCAAAGGATTAATTAAGATGATTGATAATAGAGCCAAGATGGTAGGGCAAAGGTAGGGACTCAGCCATGCTCTCCCACAAACCACTCGAAATAACTTTAAATAATTACTATAAACAAATTCTAGTGTAGTAGAAACCACATAAGGAAAGGTCTGTTGCTCTAGTGAGAGAAGAGTGTAGTGTAGTGTAGTGAACCCCAGAAATATAGGAACAGGCAATAGGGAGAACTGAATCATGGCAATGGTGGCAGTTTACAGAAATTACAGCCTACAGACTATCAAGGACAACTTGGAAGGTTAGCAGGGAAAGTCTGTCTCTCCAGGATGTAGAGCTCAAGGCAGGCCTCATCAACTCAGACCCATCCCTAGCAGACCAGAAGCAGTCCTTGGGAGTCCCTGAATCTTTGGCCCTGAAAATATGAGAAGATTGCCAGGGCAGAAGTAAGAGTTTGTGGTCAGCTGCAGACCAGAGTCCAGGCTAGGGGAGTAGTACAAACACTCTCTTAGATTATACCACATCAGAAGAACTGAAAAATTGCAGCTCACTAGAAGTATTTCTGAAAGCAGTTGCAAAAACTCCAAATACAAGAAGCAGTTTGCCCATCATCCTGGAAGCAGAGTACTACCTTAACAAAGAGTTAAAATCAACTCATAGCTTGGGGAAATAAGCAAACAAAAGAAGAAAAAAATCTGATCACAGAAAGTTTCTTTGGCAAGAAGGATGATTAAAAAATGCATTCAGAAGATCTCAAAATCAAATCTACTACATTCAAAGCCTCCAAGAAAAATATGAATTGGTCTCAGGTCATGGAAGAACTCAAAAAGGATTTTGAATCAAGGAAGGGAGATAGAAGAAAAATTGGGAAGAGAAATCAGAGTGATAAAGGAAAGTCATGGAACATAAGTCAGGAGCTTGGTGAACGAGAGACAAAAAAATACTGAGGAAAAATAATATATTAAAAACCAAACTGTACCAAATGGAAAAAGAAGTACAAAAAGTCAATAAGGAGAAGATTGTCTTATAAAACAGAATTGGCCACATGGAAAAAAGTGGTTCAAAATCTCAGTGAAGAAAATAATTCTTTAAAATATATAATTGAACCAAGGACAAATGGTGACTTTGTGAGAAATCAATAAACAACAACATAAAACCAAAAGAATGAAAAATCTGTTGACAATAGTAAATATATCATTGGAAAAACAACTGACCTAGAAAATAGATCCAAAGGGAAGAGCCAAGATTGTGATATGAAGCTAGCTTACTCCCTGAACTTTTCCCTATACAATGTTAAATATAGCCTATTCACAGATATTAAAGCTACAGATCCCACCAAAAAACTGAACAAAACAAGTATTTAACTGTAAACATCATGGAGGCTTTTTAGTGAAGGTCTGTCTCTGTGGGGGGAAAGGGGAAGTAATACTCAATTAGGCAGAGGAATGGGGAAAGCCATCAGAAGGCTTCTAGCCATAGTACATTCCATGTTTCAGCAGCTTGATAGCAGACCAGAAGGGAGGGCTGTAGCCCTAGACAAAGTCTGATCCCTGGAACAACAGACAGGACTGGGTTGGGAACAAACCACTGCATAGGCAGATCCTGGACATAAAGGAGGAAATAAAACTCTGCATAGGCAATGCCTGGGCTTCATTGGCAGCAACTTTGCAAGCCACAAGTCAGAAATCAGACCCCAGCCACAGCACAGAAAACTCAGGACTATAATCCCTATACTCCAGCAATAGAGCTCAGCTATCAAAATGAGGAAACCCCCCCCAAAAGAGTGCTAAGTATAGAAAGCTACTATTCAGATAGAGATGATAAAAATGTCATTTCAGAAGAAGAAAGACCTGATAAATTACATGGGAAATCTCAAAGGAGTTTATGAATTGGACTCAAATTCAAAACCTCACAGAAGAGCTTAAAAAAGATTTTAAAAACCAAAGAAGAAAGTAAGAAGAAAAACGGAAAAAGCAATGAGAGCCATGCAGGAACATTATGAAAAGAAATCAACTATTTTAAAGGTAAAAATAAGCAACAGTAAAAAGATTGTAACTCATCAAAAAAATAAAAATCAACCAATTGGAAAGGAATGCAATTCATGTAAAAGTCAGACTGATCAAATGGAAAGCAAATGCACCCAGCAAAATGTAAAATTAACCAAATAGAAAAGGAAAATAAATAATTGAAAAGTAAAACTAAACAACTGGAAAAGTAAACAAAAACTCAATGAAGAAAATAAAACCCTAAGAATTAGAATTGAACAAATAGAAACTAATGAATCTATGAGATACTAAGATTCCAATAAACAAAATGAAAATCTGAAAAAAATGAAGAAAATCTAAGTTTCCTTTGAGGAAAACAAATGACCCTGAAAATAGATCCAGGATAGATAATTTGGGAATTATTGGTCTCCTTGAAAGCCTAGATTAAAAAAAGAGCCTGGAAAATAGTTTTCCTGAAATTATTATTAAAAACTGCCCTAATATACTACATCAAGAAGATAAAATAGTCATTGGATGAATCCACAGAACACCTAGCGATCCCAGAATAAAAAAAATCCAAGCAATAGCATAGCCAAAATTGCAGAATATTTAATTAAAGGAGAAAATACTACAAACAACAGAAAAGAAGCAATTTAAATACAAAGGAAGCACAATTAGAATATTAGCTTTAACATTAAAGTATTAGAGGACTTGGAATATGATATTTTGTAGGACAAAGGAACTTGCATTACAACCAAGAATTTACTACCCTGCAAAATTCAGTATATTCTGTAAGGGGAAAAGATAAATTTTTCAATATCAATAGAGGACTTCCAAAATTTTCTAATAAAAAGTCCAAAATTGAATAGAAAATTCAATCTTTAAATAAGACTCAAGTGATGCATAAAATGGTAAATGGAAATGGGGGGAAAACACTAGTCAAAAACAATAAAGTGCATATGTCTTGACAAGAGAAAATAACATTTGTTACTGCAGAATTGTTCTTAGAATAGTTAAAGAATTGAATATACTTGAAGGGATTGTATTAGAGAATATGGATATAAATGAGACAGAAAGGTAATGTTGATTATGAGAGTGGCATTTCCTTTAGAGACAGAGGGAGGGAGAACAACTTTAATAGACTAGTGACTTCACTAGATACTAGAGCTGAAGAGGACTAGAATATAATTGGAAAAGAAGATGGAAGCATACTTAGAAGGGCTCTTGTCTTGGTACATACTTTAGTAAACAAGGTTACAGTTCTATGGTTGGAGATCTAAAGGCACAGAGGGAGAGACTATTTGCTACTTTGAGGAGAGTTGTAGGTCTATGGCTGGAGTACTATAGAGACAGAGGGAAAGTGTGTACTTAGAGGTACTAGACATGAAAAGATCATGAAGCAATTTTGAGTTACTTGATTCTTTGGCTAAAATTGGAGAGAGTGTTTGAGGGGTGGGGTATAACCTGTTCATGAAATGATTTGGCTCATGGGATTTTGTGTCCATGGAGGGTATTTGAAAACAGGGATAGTACAAATCAATTATCATTTGATGTGCTTTATGACTCTTGAGAAGTGTATTTCTAATGAGACAATAGTGAAGTGTGTACTTAATGAAAATGAGGCAATGATGCTAATCAATCAATCAAACTTTAAGAATGATATTTTCATTAAGACAGATGAAAGGAGGCTATTTTGACAAAGGGGGTTACAGGTACAATATAGGGTTAAAATAATAAAGACACAAAAAGAATCACTATTCTAGGATAAGGCTAGGCATTAGTAGATAAATAACATCAGGTGAAGAGGCACAAAGAAGTATTACAGTTGATGAAAAGTAGGGAGGATGTGAACAGTGAATAAATTTTACTCTCAATAGATTTGTCCCAGAGAGGGAAAAACATTCATCCCCAACTAGATATAGAAATCTTTCCTACTCTACAGGGAAGTGGAGGGGAAAAGGGACTGATAAAAGGAAAATAAAAGTTAAAATTTAAAAGAAAAATTAAAGGGAAAAGGCAGCAAAACATTGGTGAGGAGTAGTGTGAGGAAAGAATAAAGTATAAATGGGGAACGATAAAATGGAGGAAAATACAGAACTAAGTAATCTTAACTGTACATATGAATGGGATGAACACACTCATAACACAGAATCGGATAGCAGAATAAATTAATAAACAGAATCCTAAAATCTGTTGTTTACCAGAAAGACATTTGAAGCAGAGAGATAAACAAAGTGGAAGGTAAAAGGGCCCAAGTAAAATATATTATTTTTCAACAGAAGTAAAGAAATCAGGGGTGGCAATCCTGATCTCAGACCAAACAAAAACAAAAGATCTCATTAAAAGGTATAAGGAAGGAAACTACATCCTCTTAAAATGTACCATAGACAAGGAAGTTAAATCAATATTCAACATATATGCACCAAGTAATACAGCATCTAAATTCTTAGAAGAGAAGCTGAATGAATTACAAACAGATATAGACAGCAAAACTATGACAATAGAGGACCTCAACCTTCCTCTTTCAGAATTAGCTAAATCTAAATAGAAAATAAACAAAAAGAAAATTTAGATAAAATTGACCTCTGGAGAAAACTGAATGGGAATAAGAAAGAATATATCTTTTCCACTACAGTGTGTGGTACCTATATCAAAACTAATCATATACTAGGGCAAAAAACCTTATAATCAAATGCAGAAGGGCATAAAATATAAATGCATGCTTTTCAGATCAAGATGCAATAAAAATTCATGTAATAGAGGGCCATGGAATCATAAACAAAAAATTAATTGGAAACTAAAGAATTTAATTTTAAAATGAGTGGATAAAACACAAAACCATAGAAAGAATCAATCATTAATTCCAAAAATGCCAACAATGAGAAAACATACCGATATTTATGGGATGCAGGCAAAGCAAATTTTAGGGAAATTTTTATATCTCTAAATGCTTATATGTTTAAAAATAGAGAAAGAAATTAATTAATTAATTGGGAATGCAACTCAAAAGGTAGTAAAAGAACAAATTTAAGATCCCCAATTTAATGCCATTTCAGAAATTCTGAAAGTCAAAAATAAGATTAATAAAATTTAAAGCAAGAAAAACCACTGATGTAACCAAACTAAGATTTGGTTTTCTGAAAAGTCCAATAAAATAAATAAACCTTTGGTTAATATTATTAAAAAATAAAAGAAAAACCAAATTACCCATATGAAAATGAAAAGTGTGAATTCACTGCCAATGAGAAAGAAATTAAAGAAATAATTTGGAACTATTTTGCCCTACTGTATGAGAACAAATTTAGCAGCTTGAGTAAAATCGGTGACTATTTACAAAAATGCAAAGTAAACAGATCTACAGAAGAGGAAAAAAATACTTAAATAACCCTATTTCAGAAAAAGAAATAGAAGAAATTATCAACAAACTTCCTAAGAGGAAAGTCTCCAGTTCCAGATGGATATAAAAGTGAAATCTACTAAAAATTTAAGGAACAATTAATTCCATTTCTCTATAAACTATTTTAAAAAACAACAGAAGGAATCTACCAAATTCCTTTCATTATTTCAATGTGATGCTGATATCTAAACCAGAAAGATTCAAAATAAAGAAAATTATATACCAATCTCTTAAACTCCTGAACTTTGATGCAAAAACCTTAAATAAAAATTTAACAAGGAGATTACAAGTAATTATTTGGATAATCTACTATGATGAGGCAGAATTTTTATCAGATAGGCAGGGATGATTCAATATTAGGAAAATACTCAACATAATTGAACATATCAATAATAAAACCAAGAGAAATCATATGAGAAATCACATGATTATCTCAATAGGTGTTGAAAAACCCTTTGACAAATGCCAGTTCCACTGTTAATACAAATATTAGAGAGAACAGGAATAGAGTTTTCCTTAAGATTATTAGCAATATCTTTCTAAACCATAAACAAATATAATATATAATGGGAACAAATTAGAAATAGTTCCAATAAGATCCGGAGCAAAACAAGGATACCTGTTATCACCATTATTATACTATCATCATTGTTATTCTATTAGAAATATTAGCTTTAACAATAAGGAAGAGAAAAAAAGAAATTAAAGGAATTAGAATTGTCAGTGAGGAAGTGAAACTTTCAATCTTTGCAGATGATATAATAGTGTGTTTAGAGAGCCCTAGAGAATTAACAATTAATTAACATCATTAAAGTAGCAAAGTATAAAATAAAGTCATATAAACTATCAGCAATTAAATATATATCTGTGTGTTTATCTATATCTATATCTATATCTATATCTATATCTATATCTGTATGTATATCTGTATCTATATCTGTATCTGTATCTGTCTCTGTCTCTGTCTCTGTCTCTGTCTCTGTCTCTATCTCTTTCTATATCTATATTTATATCTACATCTATCTCTATCTCTATCTCTACATCTACATCTACATCTACATCTACATCTACATCTACATCTACATCTACATCTACATCTATATCATCTATATCTATCTCTATCTCTATCTCTACATCTACATCTACATCTACATCTACATCTACATCTATATCTATATCTATATCTATATCTATATCATCTATATCTACATATTCATTTTCACATATATGAAACACCAGAAACCAAGTTCAAGAAATAGCAAGAGAAATAACATTAAAAGTTAATGAAGGGGGGCAGAGCCAAAATGGAGACAAGAGTGGATCCTATCTTGGGCACTCTATCATGAAATTTCTAAACTAAGGACTCTAACTAAATTTTCAAGAGACAGAACCCACAGAGGCACCCAGTGAGGCAGTTCTGCTACTCAAGGTAAACTGGAAAAGAGCAGAAAGGCTCTGCTCCGCAGGGTTGGAGGAGCAGCCCACCAGAGGGGTGGCCCCCCAAAGCAAAAGAACTTCAGCCTCCCAGAGGCAGCCCCAGAGTGCTGGGAACTGCGGCTCACAGCAGCAGGGGAGTTTCCTGACCTCCACCTCAGGGGAACACCACGCACAACTTGGGGGAACAGTGGGGGACCTCTGCCAGAGCGAGCACGTGAAGCCCAACCTCCAGGCCACACAGCGAGCAGCATGGCTACCGCAGCCCAGATCCAGGAACCAGAATCAGGCAGAGTCAGTAAGCAGGAGCCCTCAGGGAATGAGCACCCTGAGCCTAGGGAGGGAGGTGGAGAGAGGCAGTACAGTTCTGTCCTCTGTCCCTGGAACAGGACGCTGGGGTTCTGACCACATTGAGATCCTGATCAGAGTCTAGGCCCCCCCACAGAACAGCAAGCTACCGCCACCTCAGCCCCATGGCAGGGCAGGGGGCGCTTATGGTCATTCAGAGACCAGGAAGGAGGACAGAGCCTCATACACAGAGATCCTTGTGGGAGTGTCCCAAAAGCTCAGGAAGCACCCAAAACAAAGGCTCAAGCTGGGAAAATGAGCAAGCCAAGAAAAAAGAGGAACATTACTGAGAGATACTTTGCCTGTGAGCCCAAGAAGGATCAAAACACTCAGTCTGAAGATGAGGAAGCACAAACTCCTGCATCTAAAGACTCCAAGAAAAAACAGAAATTGGGCTCAGCTATGACAGAGCTCAAAAAAGACTTTGAAAATCAAATGAGGGAGATAGAAGGAAAAACTGGGAAAAGAAATGGGAGAGATGCAGGAAAAATATGAAAAAGAAGTCAGCAGCCAGGTCAAGGTAATCCAAAAAAATGCTGAAGAAAATAGAATACTAAAAACCAGCTTAGGTCAAATGGATAAAACAGTTCAAAAAGTTATTGAGGAGAAGAGTGCTTTAAAAAGCAAAATTGGCCAGATGGAAAAAGAGATAAGAATGCTCTCTGAGGAAAACAAATCCTTTAGACAAAGAATAGAACTCAGGGAGATTGCAGAATTTATGAGAAATCAGGACTCAATACTTCAAAACCAAAAGAATGAAAAATTAGAAGAAAATGTGAAACATCTCATTGAAAAAACAACTGATATGGAAAACAAATTAAGGAAAGATAATTTAAAAATTATTGGAATACCTGAAAGTTATGATCAGGAAAAGAGTCTTGACATCATTTTCAAAGAATTACTAATCACTAATTACTAAAATTGCCCTGATATCCTAGAAGCAGAGGGCAAAATAGAAATGGAGAGAACCAACCTATCTCCCCAAGAAAGACATCCAAATAAACAACCCCCTGGAATATTATGAATATTATAGTCAAGTTCCAGAACTCCCAAGTCAAAGAGAAAATATTACAAGCAGCCAGAAGGACACAATTCAGATACCATGGAGCCTCAATCAGGATCTCACAGGACTTAGCAGCAACTACATTAAAAGCTCATGGGGCTTGAAATATAATATACCGGAAGGCAAAAGAGCTTAGAATTCAACCAAGAATCAACTACCCATCAAAACTGAATGTGCTCTTCCAGGGGAAAAAGATGGACTTTCAATGAACCAGGGGAATTTCAAATGTTCCTGTCGGAATGGCCAGAGCTGAACACAAGGTTTGATCTTCAAATACAGGACTAAGGTGAAGCATAGAGAGTGGAGGAGAAGGGGAAAATATGAGGGACTTAATGATGATGAACTGCATGTATTCCTGTTTAGAAAAATGACACTGATAATACTCATATGAACCTTCTCAATTAACAGAGCAGGTAGAAGGAGCTTTTATAGATGAAGCACAGGAGAAAACTGAATTTGAAGATAAAACATGGTGTAAAAATGGAGTCAATAGAAAAAAAAATGACAATGTAATGGGAGAAAGAAAAAGGAGAGGGGGAATAGGTCAAGATATTTCATATAATAAGATTTTTCTTTATTACAATGAGCTATTGCAATGATATGGAAAGGGGGAAGGGAAGGGGGAATGAGGGAATCTTCGCTCACATCAGAGGTGGCTAGGAGAGGAAGCAGCATATAAACTCAGTGGGGTATAGACATCTGGAGTAAGAAGGGGGGACAGGGGGAAGGGGTGGGGATGTCAATGATGGAGGTGAGGATGGACCATGGCGGGGGAGTGGTCATATATAACACATTTTCTTTTTAACTTTTTGCAAGGGGCTGGGATTGGATGGCCTGTCCAGGACAATAGGGCCAGGTGGATGCTGGGCCTAAGGGGTAGTAGTGGGGCTTGGGGCCTCTTGGCCCCAGGGCCAGGAATCTGTCTTTTTTGCCACTCAGCTACCCTACAGCAGAGTGAGAAAATATAGTACATGGTAGTGGACAAATACAAAAGGAGGGAGTTGCGATCAGCAATGGCAATGGTGTAAAAATATGGAAATAACTTTTGTGATGGACTTATCCTAAAGAATGTAATCCACCCATGACAGAGTTGGTGGTGTTGGAACACAGACTGAAGCACATTTTTTATTATTGTTATTTGGGGGAGGCAGGGCAAATGGGGCTGGGTGGCCTGCCTGGGGCTGCATAGCAGGGTGATCATTGGGTGTCTGAGGCCAGTTTTGGACCCAGTGCTTCTGGATCAAAGGCCAATGCTCTGTCTGCCACCTGGCCACCCATACTATTATTACTATTTTATTTTATTTTGTGTCTTCCTTCTTTTGTTGTTTTTTTCAGGGCAGTGGGGTTAGGGTGGCTTGCATGTCACACAGCTGGGTGATTGTTGGGTGTATGGGGCTGGATTTGGGCTCAGGTACTTCTGTCTCTAGGGCTGGTACTATGTCCACTGTACCACCTGGCCATACCTACAATTATTACTATTATTTTTTTAATTTTAATTTTAATTTTTTTCTCTCCCTTTTACTTTATCACTCAAGGGAGTCTATATTTTTTGGGGGAGGGGGTATTTTGTTTACTCTTAAACAAGAATATTTTATTAATGTATAAAAACACTATTTATACAAAATGAGAATGAATAAATATTAAAGAAAAAAGAAAAATATGTATGCAGACAACATAAAATGTTTGGGATTCTACCTCCTAAGACAAACCCATGAATACAATTGTATGAATACAATTGCAAAATACTTTTCACACAAATGAAGTCAGATCTAAAGAACTGGAAAAATGCACTACACCAAAATTGACCATGTACTAGGGCACAAAAATATTATAATCAAATGTAGAAAAGCAGAAATAATAAATACACATTTCTCAGACCATGATGCAATAAAAATTACATGTAATGAAGGGTCATGGAAAGATAACCTAAGAACTAATTGGAAATTAAATAACTCAATCTTATATAATGGGTGGATCAAACAGTAAATAATAGAAATAATCAATAATTATATTCAAGAAAATGATAATAATTAGACATCATACCAAAATTTATGGGATGCAGCCAAGGCAATTTTAAGGGGAAACCTGATATCTCTAAATGCCTAAATGAATAAATAGAGAGAGAAGAAGTCAATGAATTTGGCATGTAACTTAAAAAGTTAGAAAAAAACAAGTTAAACCCTAATTAAATGACAAATTAAAAATTCTGAAAATGAAGAGAGAGATTAATAAAACTGAAAGCAAGAAAATCAATGATCTCATGAATAAAACTAAGAATTGGTTTTTATGAAAAAAAACAATAAAAATAGACAAACCTTTGGTAAATCTGATTAAAAAAAAGAAAAATAATCAAGTTACCATAATCAAAAATGAAAAAAAAGGTGAACTAACCACCAATGAGGAGGAAATTAAAGAGACAATTCAGAGCTACTTTCCCAAACTATATGCCAATAAATTGGGTAACTTGAGTGAAATGAAATGGATGAATATTTACAAAAATACAAACTGCCCAGATTAACAGAAGAGGAAATAAATTACTTAAATAACCCCATTTCAGAAAGAAAAATTGAAGAAACCATCAATAACTCCTTAGAAAAAGTCTCCAGGGCCAGATGGATTTACAAGTGAATTCTACCAAACATTTAAGGAACAATTAATTCCTATTCTACATAAATTTTTTAAAAAATAGGAGAGGAGGTGCTGTCAAATTCCTTTTATGACACCAACATGCTGCTGGTACTTAAACCAGGAAGAACCAAAACAAAAAAAATTATGAACCAATCTCCCTAATGAATATCGCTGCAAATATCTTAAAATTTTAGCAATGAGACCACAGCAAGTCATTACCAGGATAATACACCATGATCAGGTAGGATTTATACCAGGTAGGCAGGAATGGTCCAACAAAAGGAAAACACTCATCATGATTAAACATATCAATAGCAAAACCAACAGAAATCATATAATTATCTCAATAGATGCTGAAAAAGTCTTTGATAAAATACAGCATCCATTTCTATTAAAAACACTAGAAAGTTTATAAATAAATGGAGTTTTCTATAATAATAAATATTATGTATATATAAAACCATCGACAAATATTATATTAAAAGGGTATAAACTCAGAGCATTTCCAATAAAATCAGGGGTGAAACAAGGATGCACATTATCACCATTACTATTCAATATACTATTAGAAATGCTAGCAGTAGTAATAAAAGAAGAGAAAGAAATTGAAGGAATCAGAATTGGCATGAGTAAGCAGTGCTTTCACTCTTTGCAGATGATATGATGGTATACCTAGAGAAGATGAGAAAATCATCTAAAATCTCCTGGGTAAGTTGAACTAATATAACAAAAATGAAAATTATACCCAAATTAAATTAGTTATTCAGTGTCATTCAAATCAAACAACCAAATCACTACTTTACTGAGTTAGGAAAAAATAGTAACGAAATCCATTTGGAGCATCAAAGGCCAAGAATAGCAAGGGAAGTGATGGGAAAAAAAGTAAAGGAAGGTGGCCTACCATATTTGTTCAAAAACATAGAGTCATATTGTATTTTTACCTTTTTCCTACCAGATTTAAAACTATAGTATAAAGCAACGGTCATCAAAGCTACTTAGTACTGATTAAGAAACAGAGTAATGCATCAGTGGATTAGGATGGGTTCAAAATAAGTTGCAGTAAATGTAGAAATGAAGTAAATGCAGTAAATACACAATTTGATATCAGGGATTAAGAACTGGCTTAAGAACTCACTAGTCAACAAAACTTTGGGGAAAACTGGAAAATAGTATGGTTAAAAACTAGGCATAGATCCACATCTCACACCATTTACCAAAATAAGATAAAAATGGGTACGAGATTTAGATGTTAGTGATACCATAGTTATATTAATAGACAAAAAATACTCTATCCAAAAGGGGATAAATTAATGAATAAACAAGAATTAGAGCACATTATAAACTGAAAAATGAATGGTTTTGATTATATTAAATTAAAAAAATTTTGCACAAATAAAATCAATGCTGCCAAAATTAGAAGAAATGTAGAAAGCTGGGAAACAGTCTTCACAGCCAGGAGTTCTGATAAAGGTCTTATATTGAAAATATATAGAGAATTGCATCAAATGTATAAGGTCCCAAGTCATTCCCTGATTGATAAATGGTCAAAGGATATGAACAGACAGTTTTCAAATGAAGAAATTAAATTTATATATAATCATATGGAAAAAAATACTCCAAATCAGTATGTATTGATTAGAGAACTGAAAATTAAAAAAACGATAAGGCATCATCTCATACCTATTAGATTGGCCAAGATGAGAAAAATGATTTATGTTGGAGAGGCTATGGGATAATTGGGACATTGGTGGAGTTGTGAATGGATCCAAACTTTCTGGAGAGCAATATGGAACTATGCCCAAAGAGAAACAAAATTGTTCATACCCATTGACCCAGCAACCCCAATTCTATGTCTATATCCTGAAGAAAAAGGGGAAAAGTTCTACATGTTCCAAAATGTTCATGGCAGCTCTTTTTGTAGTGTCAAAGAATTGGAAATTGAGGAGATGCCTATCAATTTGGGGATTTTTATACAAGTTATCTTACACAAATACTATAGAATACTATTCTTCTATAAGAAACCATAACTGGTTGGACTGTAGAGAAGCATGAAATAATTTACAGGATTTGATACTGAATGAATGGAGTAGAACCAAAAAAACAATCTACACATCAACAACAGTGTGAGATGAACAACCTTGATGGAAGCAGCTCCTCCCAGCAGCCCAGAGAGTTAGGATAGCTGTATTTGACTGGCTATAGACTGTATTATTCCCATCCAGAGGAAGAAAAATAAAATAAAAAGAAATAAAATAATATAAAACACACACACACACAAACACATGCAAACCAACCCTTTAGAATTTGAACACTTTATAAAAATTATCTCTTACCTCTTTCTCCTTAATTCCTCTTACTGAAAATTACTAATTTGTGAATACTTTTTATCAAAATATGTATGCAGAATGCTAACTTAACTGTTTCCTACAGAGGGGAGGTGTGGGTGGGAAGGGAGGATGGAAGAAAATTTTGTAACTTAAAAATATACATATACTTATGGATGAAAATAAATAAATTTTAAAATACAACAGCAAAATAAAAGAAAAAAATGGTAGAGGAAAGTTGGGGTTTGATGTAAGAGATGTCATGCAGGGAAAATTGACAGGGTTTAGCAACTGATGATGTGTGTGGGAAACTGAAGGAAAAAGGGAAATAAAATATACTTCTGTGGTTTTGAATAAAAATATTTAAAAATTTAAAAAATAAAACTGAGAGGGTGAAAAGCAAGAATTAGAATAATGTGAATCTCTCATGGATAAGCCAACCTAAAATAATAAAAATGAAAATTCTACCTAAATTAAATTACTCAATCAGTGCCATACAATCAAACTACCAAATAGTTATTTAATGGTGTTAAAAATACCAAAATTCATCTGCAGCAACAAGATAAACTGATGAAAAAAATAGAAAGAAAGGTGACCTAGATGTGCTATCTAAAACTGTAAAGTGACAGTGATCAAAACTGCCTGGTACTGGTTAAGAAATAGACTAATGGACCAGTCAATCAGAATAGCTACAAAAGAAACAGTAGTAAACAACTACAGTAATCTATTGTTAGACAAAATCAAAAACACTAACTTCTGGGATAAGAATGCACTATTTGCTGAAACTTCTGGGAAAACTGGAAAAAAGTAGCACAAAAAACCCCTAATAGACCCACATCTAATACCATATACCAAAATATGACCTAAATTGGTACTGTCAAGATTAGAAAGAAAACAAAAAGTTGGGAAACAATTTTCACAGCTAGAGATTCTGATAAAGAACTCATTTCTAAATATTTAAATAATTGAATTAATTTTTAAAGTTAGAAGTCATTCTTCAATTGATAAGCACTCAAAGGATATAAACAGGCAGTTTTCAAGGAAATTAATTCTCTCTCTCTCTCTCTTTATATATATATATATATGTATATATATATATCAAATCATATGAAAAAATGCTACAAATCAGTATTAAATAGAGAAATTAAAATTAAAACAGCTATGGGGTACTACCTCATACATATTGGATTGCCTAAGGTGGCAAAAAGGGGAAAAAGTCAATGATAGAAAGCATGTGGGAAATTTGGGACAGTAATGCATTGTTGGCAGAGTTGTGAACTGCTTCAACATTATTGTGGAGTGCAATATGGAACTAGACTCAAAGAGCAAAAATTTGATCATACACTTTGACCCAACCATACCAATACCAGCCCTATATCCAGAAGAAATCATAGAAAA